>NW_027176263.1:14907797-14981137 GCF_023349555.1 Cebidichthys violaceus
GTGGACAAGGGGCAGCAGCAAAAACTAATTTCAAACGCCTAAAAAAAAAATCATCATCAGTTTAAGTGTATGCTATATTTGGAACTGAAGCCGTTATATATAATTTTAGGGCTCTAATGAACCGAAAAATATGGAAGCAAGCTTTAAATCCATGCTTTAAACAAGATTCTGTAAAAAAACATTCAATTCTGAGCTCTTCAGCACAACTAGGAAGCCATGATTGATTTGCCTCAGACCAACAGTTCACTGAAACTTTGACTGAACTTCAAGCTGCTCAACACAGAGGAGTAGAGAAGCTGTAAATAGAGGTTGTAAAAAGGTAACTAGTTTAATGTATATGATACATAGAGCCTCCATTTTTTTAAACATTGGTAGCACTTGTGGCAACTTGGAAAACAAGTTGTATATAGGTTCCATTTTTTGCCAATCTTTGTCAAATAAATGATCAAAGAAATTCAACTCGTTTTATGATTTATGACATCATACAGTATCTGTAAAGAGTTCTCTCTACTTCTAGCCATAATTGTTCCGTTTCCATAGAGGTGAAGGACTTGTATTGCAGGGAACATCAAGGCCACAGAGAGTCAAATGTGACAGGAGGAGCAAAAAAAAAACGCCCCGAAACTGCTTGGGGTTCAGAGGGTTTTAAGGCAAATTTTTCATTTCAAATGTTTTTGATGAAATATCACAATGTTAGGCTTTGTTTTGGTTACTGACGAAAGCATTCGTCACACACGATGTGTTCAAGGACCAAAAGATGAACATCTGACGAATATGATCATTTTTACAGCTTCTGGCTGTTGAAAAAAATTGTAGTTTTTGCGATTGTTTGAAGAAAACGTGCTTTTCCATCCCGTCGGCGGGTTTTGGGGTTCAGATGTAATGCATTTAGACTTGTGTTAGTGGTTCTTGTGTTATTCTAGTTCATCGGAACTCACCACCTAGACTGCGTTTAATCAGTAGGACTCCCTTTAAAGGGGCGGCGTACCTGCGGTCAGGGAGGAAGTACATTTTGACGTAGGGGCTCCTGGGACGCCCGTCAGGCCGAAGAGGAAGCTCTGCGGCCTGCAGCACGTTGACTATTAGCTGATGACCCACTTTGTCATACCACAGCTTCACCTGGAGTTGGGAAACACAAAGAAAAAAACTCTGATGCTTGGACTTGTGTTTGAACACATCAACGGCGCCGACACACTCATAATGTACACACTCACTGAGAGTTGCCCTGGCATTAACTGTGGTGCATCTTGGAGCATCCCGGGACTGGAGGGAGACAGGACATTTAAGGATGGTCTCTCCATCTTCTGGGACTCAAAAGAACTGGAACCTGCTACAAATACATAAGGGAGGGGGGAGGGGGGGGGGGGGGGTCATCTCTATTTCTGACCAAAAAAAGTCAAGTCTAGACAAAACATCATCTGGCCCATGTGTTCCTATCTACCAAATATCTAGCATCCATTCTTTTCTTAGGAAAACGTAAAAGGAGCACAGACTATTCCACAGCTAATCTGTCCAGATGACAAATTACCAAGCTTCTGTCCTACTTTGAGTCTTCTGTTTAGAAGTATCGAGGACTCATATTATGCCTTGTGTGTGGTCTTATCATCTACTATTCTACTGACTAATGCGCAAATCCATCTCCAAACTTTTCCTACACATTTTCCATTTCATATATTCCATACTTCCCAGTAGATTTTTCCGACCACTTTTCTTGTCAGGACGACAGTGTTTTTGCCCTTTCATATGACTAACAATTGCCGTCTGTCCCATGTTGGAGACATCAGACAAGGTTTGCATCTAGCTTTCTTTTCGCCATTTGGAATCCTAAACTAACCAGGCTTTATATCTGGGATTGTCAAGCCAGCCCACGGAAAACTTTCATTTACCCATAGACTGTGTATATAAGACGTAGTTAAGACGCGAGTTTGGCAATTTCACCGTCACCATGTTGGTTTTTTTCGCAACCAATGAACGGAAGTTACCATATTTGAAAAGCGGAGGAGTGACGTAGGGCTCCTGTAGCAACAGCGAGCTGTCGCAGTAAGCCCTATTTGACTCTAAATGGAGCATAGTGTACTAAATGAACATCATGCTGTATTGAAGAAGACTTGAAACTAGAGATTGAGACCATAAACTCATGTTTACAATGTTTACTGAGGGAATAAATCAAGAGAGAAGAAGAATCATTTTCTCATAGACTTCCATACAATCTGACTTCTTTTTGCAATCGGAGTCGCCGCGCCCTGCGTAGAGAGAATGCAAGTTTTAGGACACTTCCCTTAGGACACTGGTGGTGGCTAAGTGGAGAGCAGGGCTGCCTTTCAATCAGAGGGTCGGTGGTTCGATCCCCGTCTCCTGCGCCGCTAGTCTCATGTCAATGTGTCCTTGAGCAAGACACTTAACCCCAAAATTGCTCCCGTAGCTGTGCCTACAGTAGATAGATCCTGAATTGTAAGTCGCTTTGGATAAAAGCGTCTGCTAAATGACTGTAATGTAATGTAAATGACTGTAATGTAACTTCCGCATTAGTCTGCAGGACCGGATGATGCCGCCTGCATTTAACCGTTGTGGTTGTTGTGTCCACAATCCTACGCAGAAATTTTGTATTTTAGAATTTTTTTCTTTTTTTCCATACTTATCTAGACCTGGAAATTACTAAAATAGACAATTCCATACATCTTCATACTGCCTAGCAATCCTGCTCTTGACTTACACCATTGACATATGACATCATTTTCATTGCATTTCCTGCAATGTTCGCAGTTAGCTACCTTACTGGTTAAAGTCACGAAGAATTTACATTTTCAACGGCTAGTTTAGAGGGGATGAGAACACAGCAGCTTTTGTCCTTGTGATGACGAGCTACAAAAGGAGAAACAAATGGTTTTAAGAGGTGTATGCACTGGAACCCTGTTGTAAACTGCAGTATTGGCAAAGTACTCCTAATTGACCCTGTGTGGTCAAATTCTAAAAAAAAAGTTCAACCTTTTGGGATATGTTGTAAAACAATTTGCTTTCATTCTGAGAGTGAGATGAGAAGATTAATACCACTCTTATATATATTACGTATATGCAAATTACTTATGAGCTAAAGCCGGGAGGTGATTAGTCTAGCTTAGTATACATACTGCAGCTAGACTGGCTCCAAAGTAATACAAAAAAACTACACCTACCAGCACCTCTTAAGTTCACTAATTAAACCGTCATATCTCCAATATTTAATCATAAACAAAAAATGTAAAAGTGACAATTTGGGGTTTCATAAAGTTTATATACAGATTGTACAAATGAGATATGTGTTCATCGGTGCTTAATGGACATATTTTTGAACTGCACAGAGCCAGGCTAGTTATTTCCAGTCTTGATGCTCTCTCGAAAAGAAAGCAATTGTTGATCAAATTAAGTACATTTTAAATGAATTTATCATCTCCTGCAATACATACAATCTAAACACTCGCTATTTTATTTCGAAGTATTTTTATCCTTCAAACATGTCAATTATTCAAAGATTTAAAAAAAAACAACCAGACAGAGAGAAAATCAGCCAGACAGAGATACAGACAGACCTACAAATACATAGGTGTTCCAACATCCCACAGGCGATACCTACTAGATTCTAATGGAGGGTGGGACGTGTCGGGGATTCTTGGGATATCACTGGAAAAGAAGCAGAAAAAGGCCGTGTCAGCCACTCTCATATTGGCATCTAGCTGGATAAAACAAAGTTAGTAGTGTTCTCGATGCACAGGCATACATGCATAAAAATGTAGTAGTAGTTAAGTGGAAGAAAGTAGCACTGCGATTCAAAGTTATTTGGAGATTCAAATGTTGTGTGGTTAAAGAAAACATGGAGAAGCAGAGGGAAGATGTTTTTCTCATGACTGCAGTGTTTCCCAGACTCATTCAGACATTCTGGCTGGCCAATGATGATCGGAAATAATAATGGATGGGAACCAGTTGCTCAATTCTATCCACACCACTATCTTTTCTTATCCACCACCACCACCACCACCACAATTAAACACTAGAATCCATTGCACCAGCTCCATGGAATATAAAGAAAGCATGGTATTTTGTGGAACACTTATCAGTGCAATTTTTTTTTTTTTTATTCATGTTTATTATTACATATTTTGTTTGTAGCACATAATAAGGCAGTATGCTAGATTCCTTATTTAACCACGGGGCAACAAATTGCAATAACAACTGTTAAACTGTTAAGCTTCAAATTTCTTTAAATTAATAGAGAAAAAAAATTGGTAATTTACATGTAATCGCTATCTTTCTGAGATTTAGATGAGAAGATGGATACCACTCTCATGTCTGTGCATTAAGTACAGAGCTGGAATTGGGATGTGGTTAGCCTAGCTTAGCATAAAGACTGGAAGGTGAACAGCCTCCTAGCTTCAGAGCTGTATTTAACATGCAAACATAAGATATCCATCATCTCATTTCACACTGGGAAAGAAAGCAAATAAGTATATTTCCCCAAAAAAGTTTTAAAAATTTCAAGTTTTGATTTAAAATACAAATATTACACTGATATGTGTTTCATGGACCCTAGGTTGCCTCGGGGCCCATTCCAAAATCAAAAATATGTAAATGAAATAAAATGAAAATATTCCTTGCTTTATGAATCCCAACGTCTCAACTTTCAAACCAGGGCATTAAGAGTAAAAAAGAAATAAGCATTTCTTATTTGAAACTGTAAGTGCTGGATTTCACTTTGGGATCCTAAGACTTAACCAGGAATGCAAAAAGAGGAATTCCAGACGCTGCACGAACAGTTTAAAAAGCTTGCAAAAGCAATGCTACATTGATGGACATTTCCCATTGGCCATTTTGCAACCCTTCAAATAAACTTTTGGTTCAATTCAATTGGAGAAGACAAACTGCAGCAGATTTCACAAAAGCCAATATTTACATAACGTGGCCTCCTTACCAAGCAGGATTCAGTTCAGTTCATTTCATTTAGGGATGCAAAATGGCACCAGCAAAACAAAAATTATTTCCATAAGCGTGAGAGGATTAAGGGGTCCTAATAAAATGGGCAGATTACTTACTGATATTTTCTATACACCCTTCGCGAGTGTTTGGAGAGAAATTAATACATTCAACTATTTTCCCCATCAAAGAGTACATTGGGTTAAACGTTTAGAGAGGCTGCAAGAGCTTTAAGAAACAGTGAGTATTTTTACTGTGAAATATAAACCCGTTACAATAAAGGTGCGTTCACACCAAATCGCTAATCGCGTTATTCGCGCCACGTCACTCGTGGGGGACCATTTGTGGTCATTCACGCGCCATTTGCGAGAGACGCGCCGGAGAGGGGGCGTGGCTTATCGCCCTGGAAGTCGTTATTAACTTAAGCCTTTTGTTTCCGCCCTCAACCCTGGAAGAAATAACCTCTATTTCTGCTTAGTATTTGTAGTGGAAGTCACCAGATATCCCGGGAAACTAAACGCCGTCTTTTCTGGGTTCATAACATCATCTGGAGGCGATTCGTGGATTTCATCGAGCTGTATTCACTGTATCCTGCAAGCCACACAAATAAACAGATTTTGCTGTGATTTAACAGCAATAAACGAACAAAAAGTGATGCCGATTTTTAAAAAGTTCATGTTTTGTTAGTTCTCTCCGCAAGACGACAAGCAAATAACGTATAAAATACTTGTTTTCTCAATGGAGCTCGGATCGATCAGTGCTAGGCTATGCTAACATTGTAGCAGCTCCATCAACAATCAAAATAACGTCACCTAGGCGTAAATACGGCAGCGTCTTTTTCATTGTTTGTACCGTATGTTTTATACACATACATTAATACACATGGTTTCGACCGGTCTCTACTAATATAAGCTATTGTAGAGCTCTGGATGCCCACCTACGGCTACAGCTACATGATAGGCTATCGCGCCGCAGCGTCACTGGATTTTTTCACCCGAGTTTAAAAATTTCAACTTGCATCATTTGCATCAATCGTGGCGCGCCATCGCGAATACGCGTCACTCCAGTCTCATCGCGTCTGTGCACAGACTTTGTATGTAATCTACTCACACGAATAATTTGCGCCGCGTTTGGTGTGAACACAGCTTTACTCCCGACTAGCTAATCAAAAATACCGAAACTCAACTTGCACTGCACATTTGTTACTCATTGTTCTATGTGAGGTAACTGAAGTATCTTGAGTAATAACACCATTTATTTGAGAAGATTATCCTGGAAAGTTTTCCAGCAAACCTAAAATTCAGAGAGATTCTGTGTAGGATCATGTACATAATCAAACAATTACAGATTATTCAGAGTGCTGTATGTAAATGTACATATTAGAATTTAGACTTCTGTCATGATGTCTGCCATGTCTTATGTGACCGTCTCTTTTTCAGATATGCGTATTGAGATATTATTATAGCGCTTTATTTTACAGGTCTATAATATTTTCATAAATTTATAATATTGTATTGGTAGAATTCTGGACCATGTAATTTGTTACTAATTGTAGGCAAATAGAGAAATAAACGCAATGTTCAATTGGTACACTCGGATGAATCATTTCAAACTAATTGTAAGTAAAACCCAGGAGGGCATCTTCAACATGTGAAGAAAATAAAGTATCTATAAAAAAATTGTTTAAGTGAAAGAAGGAAATGTGTTTTTTTTCCCCAAATGATTAGTACCAAATTACTTAGTTCTTTCAGGAAAACTTCCAAAGAATATCATAAGGATATTATTTGGAAATTACAGACCTGTAAAATAGAGCGCTAACTATTTTCTATACATAATATCTGCTCCAGAGGTAAAGTTGAATGTGTCTTAATATTAGTGTAAAAACAAGAACTTATTGATAAATCTGTAGCGATGGTTCAATTTAAATAAACTTTCCAAAGATGTCTATCGCATCACGACACACTGAATGCATCATTTATCCAAACACGTTCATTTCCTCAGCTTCACACAAACTTAACTAACCCTAGAATAGTTTACTTAAAAAAAAATAAAATCCATTTTCAACAAATTAGCATCAATAGCAATACATATATTACAGTATCTGTGACTTCAGGACATTTTAACAAATGATATCCAGAGACGAATCACTAAGTTAGCATTAGCTCAAGACAAATTCATCTGTTCAGTTATGAGCTGCTGTTGATGTGCAATTATTAGATATTTCCTGTCTGCATGGAATAATGAAATTCGTCCCTAATTCAGCATACTCCACCTTATACTGTTAAATAAAATTATATTTTAATAAGCCCTAAAGACAACATCCTCAACATTTTTCAAAAGTATCGATCAAAAGAACCTAAATTAGGATGCTGAGTTTTCCTTTGGACAAGTCATTTTAGAGAGTTCATATAAACCATTATGTGTCTCATGGCTAGAAATGATGCATTCCTTTAAATCAGTCACTTTCAAACTGCAGGAAAACTATTGCACTCACAAATACAACCACGCCTGGCTTGGTTGAGCTTTTACAAGGCGTCAACCAACAAAAGAATATGTGATGCAGCCCACTTCTTGTTGTTTATGGAGTCTTACACCCGCTCAGCGATAATTCACCTTATATCACCCTAGAAATAAACGCAAGTGCTTTTTTAAAGGAGACACGCGAGACAAAAATGTTACAAAACTTGGCAGCGTAAACTGAGGGTAGCGGCAGGCTTTCCTTTTTGTTCATTTTGATCAGAACACAAATAAATGTCCCTGTCTTCTGTCTTATCTGAGGTCGGCCAACTCTGAGTCAGTCTCAGTAAACACTTCTTGGTTAGAAAGGGGTTAAATTCAATGCGACATTTAGACTGGCGACTAACTTATCATTGCATTTTTTTCTTTTTACAAATATCAACATATGACACTGACGGGCGTATGAGGGTGTGTTTTTATTCCTGACTTACCCAATCGGCCTGGATACCACCAGCTCCACTTGAGGCTCGGCTTGAGATTCCAGGATGATGTTGTAAACTTCCTTCATGGTCGCCCCCGGTAACAGCTTCCCGTTCCACTGCAGAACTTCATCCCCTGGAATTGGGACATGCGTGTGAAAAGTTGGGCACGAGGGCTGGGCGTGAGTCAGGGATTCGGACGAATTTAGGGACTTTTCATTTTTATTGTAAATTCTTCATTTTTGTCACCAAATCCCGTGAAAAGACCAAAACCAACGTGTTACTCCATTTCCAAATAGCCCATCCATGCCAATTAGACAGGTAAACAGGTCACAAATCTAAGACTTGTTTTTTAAAAAAGGCTTTGTAATTTAATATCAGGATTTGATACACACAATGCTTGTTCATCATTTTTGGCCTTTTTATGAGATTTGTTGACAATTACAAACATATTGAATATTATACTTAATGTGTTTTATGTAAAACCAATGACGCTAATTAAAGATATGAAACCATAAGGCTACAATGTATCGAGCAAATCTCATACATTGCATTAGAAGTATAGAATCGATATTGCATTGCGTTAAACAAAACCTCTACAAGAGATTTTAGGACGTCGTGAAAGACCACGTGTTGGTCTTTCTTCTGTCTTTGCATGCTGATTGTGTAACACACGTGGCGGTTTAGACTACCTGCTCTGAGATGTCCCACCACGTCAGCCAGGCTTCCCTTCTTGACTTTAGTGATGAAGGCACCTAATCTCCCTGACTCTGTTATTCTGCCTCCCACCACCTAGAGAGAGCGAGAGAGAGAGAGAGAGAAAGAGAGAGAGAGATTTGTGTCACAGATCAGTCATGCGTGACATTAAAATAACAATACGTTTGCTACCCGCTCTGACCTTTAACCCCAGCAGAGCTCCGGCTTCTTTTGGCATGGTGGCGCTCCTCTTGCTGAGGGTGATTCGTCCTATTAGATGGTCTCCCTCCTTGGATGGCTGCCAGGTGACAGGATGCTGCGACGGGGGAGACGACAAGAGACGCGGCTCAGAGACAACACAGAGGGACATTTACCCAAATATATATATACAGTATAGATTTACACGAAACTACAAGATCAGCAACTGCTGGAGGAATATGAACAGTTTAAATGTTATGTGATATTTTACACGTACTGGTCATAGTTTGGCTGCTGTAAGCCTCATAAAGTCGAAGGTGTTTTCTTTGTGTGACGGACACTTTGACATGGATCCGCATGTTAAAGTGTCCCTTTAAAATAATTGTTTGAAATACGTATAGGTCAAAACTGCACTGCATTTCCATTTCATTAGTAACGTGGCTGAATGCATGTCCGGTTCCTTAAAAAGACAGTGTTGGATGGATTTTGCAACAGTTTGCAGCGTTTCCTAGAAATACATTAGCTCAAGTTTGCTACCCACTATCACCAACTGACATAACGCAACAGTCTTTTAAACGTTGAGCTCGTAAAATGCCTTTTACATTTGCTGGTGTAAACACCCGGATCTGGAAAGTATTTTCTGAGGAAACTCACGTGTTACACATTAATGGATTCCTTGGGATAAATAGGAAACAAAAAAGCACAGTACAGAGAAGTGCACACCAACACTCTCATCATCTCCTTTGAAACACAAAGTAAAAACTTCTGTTCTCCACTGGCTCGGCTTCGTGCTGATCGGAAAACTTTTATGGTGAATATGATCCAAATAAAAAATAAATAACATGACTTACATGCCATACGGTGGGGTCATGGGGGTAGCACTCCCAGTCGCCTGCAAGAGAAAAGAGACTGGTTCAGAATGCTGTGGATGAAGCTGAGACCTCCTTCATACATTTACCCACACACACACACACACACACACACACACACACACACACACACACACACACACACACACGCATACAGGAGTGACTGTATACACAGCACATACCAGCCTGAGTCCTCTCATACACAGCCCAGCCAAATGTGGAAGGTATTTGTTTACAGTGGAGAGGGTTAAGTTTATTGAATCTTCAGGCCTGAGCTAGAATTAGAAATGTAATCGCCACAGTGGTAGTGATGATACCAAGAGACTGTTTAAAATGCGTAAAATCATTCCAAGATATGTTGTTGTGGAATTACTCCATCCTTCCGTAAATGGTGGCCAAATGCTGATAGTTATTATAAAGTAATATCACAAAAAATTTGAGTTGTGACTACAAAAAGTTGCAGAAAATCATTCATATTATTTGTATTTATTGATGCTTTCCGCCGTGGTACAGACGCTGGAGTGTGCCACAATAATAATGATATTAATCAACTTAAGTAATTACATTTTCATTTAAATGATACATCATAAAACTCTCAAACAGTATGTATACAAATTTAAAATGTAAATACATTTTAAATAAATCTAATTAAACAGTATGTAAACACAATTATTCTTTTTACTTATTCTGTCTTAAAATGATTTTTTCATAAATTAATTTAAAAATGAAATTGCAAATTTTATTTGAACCAGTTTTTAAAATATGTATGAAAATAAATCAAAAACATACAAAAATATGTAAAAAAGAAAGAAAAAAAAGCTTTGGATTTGTATTATTAAATTACATTTACCATTTGATTTTAAAAACAATACAGCTGAAAGCTTCGGAAAAGGCTGGTAAGTGGATTTTAAGTAGGGATAGTTTTGCTGTAATGGGTTCCTTTAATTTGGTAATCGGCACAGTTTCACATCAATTCAATAAGTTCTCGTATTAATACTACTATACAGTGAGAGTAAACAGTATGTAAACACTTAATAATTATAACAAGTTATAATTAGTTTTTAGTAACAACCATGTTGACAGACATGGTCAGTGAGATATTTCAGAGAATTACACATAGTATCTCCTGCTTCAGTCCAAAAAACACAGCCTTCTCCGTACACATGGGCCGAGGGGCACCGTTCGAGACGACACTGTTATGACACGGAGTAAAACAGAGCCAAGCGTTCCTAGGAGCCAGGAGGCTATGAAGTTAACGGGTTGTGACAACTTATAGTGACGTTATGCAATCTTAAAGCGAAAGCTCCGACGATAGACAACTGAGTTCTCAGTCTCATGACTCCAGCGTGAACGTGATTTTGTGCAGTGGGATGGCCACATGGGTGAATGTGTGTTCTTATGTTTCTCGACCTACGAGGACCTGAATGAAGAAGACATAGTCACTATGGGGTCAGGACTCTGTGAAGGGTATCTTGTTGTGCAGAAGCATTAGAATCAACATCACCTTAATTTTCCAATTATGTGAGCACAAAGAAGTAACTTCCATTTTAGTTTTTTTATCAATCAATGTACTTACATAGAAATATAAATAATAAGGAAAACGGACAACAAAGCTAGGCAAATGAAGGTAAAGAACATACAGGACTGTTATGTAATAAAAGGTTTAAGAACAGAAAACTGGGGGGAAAAAACCCCCCAAAACCCAGAGAAAATACTAGAGGGCACAACACAAAGTCTAACTCCATCTTGACTTACAAAATGTGTGAAATATGTCCTCTTTTAAAGTCCATTTAAAGCAAGCGTTATTACAATGAAGTGGAGTATTAAAGTATCAATACATCTATAATGAATCTATTAAAATGGAATATCTGCACTTTGACCAGTAAATGTCAATTGACCGTAAGCTAAACCTCGCCCTCGAACAGAGATTTCTCAGTCATAACTTCGGGACAGCTATTTTTTCTCCAGCCTTTCCAAAACCAAACGAACAGAGGGGCAAAAGTGTAAGGAACGGATTAAACTGTGTATTTCTGCTCGAACAAAAGCCGCAAACGTTAGCATGTCCAGGTTGCTAGCTTACTACCTACAGCAGTTAGCTTGCACTGCTTCTAAGGTCAAGAAGCAAATTATTAAGGACATCAGTTTGTGTAATTATAGTTACCGTGATTAAATATATATATTTTTTTTTTAAACAGTTCACAATTAGCACATTTATTGTGTAGTATGTCTGTATGGAAACCTTCAGGGTGCTATCATGCTAACGTAAGCGGCTCTATCCTGCTCTTTAATGGGTTAGAAGACGTTTACACTCGCCAACCAACAGTAGCTTTGATAGCATTACTTTTGTAAAACACATCAGTTCCACTTCATCCTAAATTAAAACATACTTATTGTAAATACAACCTATGTAAGAATGAAGTATGATAGCATGTAAGCTAAGCAGCTAAGGCAACAAAGAGTATTATGTTGGAACAAAATAACTCCTTTCCGAACTTTCCTTATTATTCTTACAGCCTTTACATACAGTTGTTGTTTTTAGTGCGATTAAATAGCATGTCAATACATTTTTTTTAGCTGTTCCTTTCATGAATATTTTCACAGTGAAATAGTGGTGCAGTCTTCTTTCAGCTTTTACAAATGTAGCGCAGACCAGATCCACTCAGGCGGCAACCTTATGAAGGTAGATTTGTGTCTTTATTACGCAAACAAAAAAATATGTTTTGAAAGCAAATTTCTCGCACTGCAATCAAAAATCAAGTTTGTAAGAGAAAATATATAAACTGAGAATAAATTATTTGTTAGTTTTGCTTATGAAACTATAATTTTTGGTTGCAAAACAAAAACCTTTGCTTTCAAAACGAAAAGCTACGGTTTCAAAACCAAAAGCTACGGTTTCAAAACCAAAAGCTACGGTTTCAAAACCAAAACCAAAACGTAAAGCTACGAGTTGAGTTTGGACGTAGTGGGCGGGGCATACGCTGCTGAATGAGCCAGGAGTTTCTATTGGTGGGTTCGACTTACGTTACATGCACGCAGAAAGTGAAGCTTCATGTCAACAACACTTCATGTCGTTCTTTAAAAAAAGAGACTCTACAACACTAACAACATGAAAACAAAGTGAAGTGCTAACAGAGCAATATAATGTCAACTTACTTACCTCCATGCCGCTCATCACAGTAACCTCTACAGTGGAAGTAGATGCCGGGATCCAAGTCGAACCCACCAATAGAAACTCCTGGCTCATTCAGCAGCGTATGCCCCGCCCACTACATCCAAACTCAACTCGTAGCTTTACGTTTTGGTTTTGGTTTTGAAACCGTAGCTTTTCGTTTTGAAAGCAAAGGTTTTTGTTTTGCAACCAAAAATTGTAGTTTCATAAGCAAAACTAACAAATAATTTATTCTCAGTTTATATATTTTCACTTACAAACTTGATTTTTGATTGCAGTGCGAGAAATTTGCTTTCAAAACATATTTTTTTGTTTGCGTAATAAAGACACAAATCTACCTTCATACAACCTCCGGTTCTGCAGAGTGAAGCCAATGTGGAAGTGTCTTAAAACTTGCATACTCTCAGCAGGGGGCGACTCCTGGTTGCAAAAAGAAAATGATTCTACTTGTCACTTGATTTATTCCCTCAGTAAACATTGTAAACATGAGTTTATGGTCTCAATCTCTGGTTTCAAGTGTTCTTCAATACAGCATGTCCATTTTGTAAACAGTTGCTTAGGTTATACAACAATTTACAGGATGACTGGTGGTCGGTCGTCTGCTTGCATAAACCTATTGGAACATTTTCTCAAAAAGTGTGTAAAGGCCTTTATACTGTAATAATAGCACTAACTGCTTAATTAGCTAGCGTTTCAAAAATGACCACAAATTGTGAGTGGTAAATCAGCTTCCATTGCTGTATCATAAGATGTATATCCCCGGCTCCTGCTCTACTAGTCTCATGTCAATGTGTCCTTGAGCAAGACACTTAACCCCAAAATGTCTCCCGTAGCTGCGTCTACGGTGTGTAGATAGATACTGAATTGTAAGTCGCTTTGGATAAAAGCGTCTGCTAAATGACTGTAATGTAATGTAATGTATATGTGGGGGCAATTCTTAGCTTGGAAGTATGAATTGTATAATTAACGGTTGATTTCGAAAAGAAAATAGAAAATCATCTATATTGGAAAAAAAACATTTTGGAGTGCTGCAGAATTTGGGGGTCTATAAAAAGGTTGACAAACTCTGGGATAAGCAGTTGAAAAGCAAAAGTTGTGAATCAAGGTGCATGGTATTATGATGTACTATCATATTTGTGTTGTGCTTTTTCCTGCCTTCCTTCCTATTAGAGGATGAGTTGGTAGCATGTAGGAGGATATTTGAACAGATCATAATAGGATCTACTGTACTGTGACTGACTCCATATTTGTGTGTGTGTGTGTGTGTGTGTGTGTGTGTGTGTGTGTGTGTGTGTGTGTCTGTGGTGTGTTTCCCTAAGCTGATCTTACAATGATTTACATGCCTGGACGCTTCTCGGTTGCCAGCAAGCGCATCTCAGAGCTGACCTGGCTTCGGTTTCGAGCTAAAAAAGGAAGCAGCATCTTGCTGCCACGCCGCTGTTGTTTAAAAAACCTGGCCTGACAGAGCACTCTCATCTTCAACGTCCTCTTGATCGATGTCAAAGGGGACCTGGTCTGGGTCCAGGCCCAGCTGGTGCTGCGTGCGGGGCTCCGTCTTTCTCTTCGGGACACAACGTTGCTTTATCGATCAGAGGGTGGTTTAATGTAGCATGAGCGCGGCTACAGTGTATTTGGTAAATACGGTGATGTAGGAGCAAGTGGCTAGTGGCTAAGTGGAGAGCAGGGCCGCCTTTCAATCAGAGGGTCGGCGGTTCGATCCCTGGCTCCTGATCTACTAGTCTCATGTCAATGTGTCCTTGAGCAAGACACTTAACCCCAAAATGTCTCCCGTAGCTGCGTCTACGGTGTGTAGATAGATACTGAAATGTAAGTCGCTTTGGATAAAAGCGTCTGCTAAATGACTGTAATGTAATGTAAAAAAGACAGAGAGTCATAGTGATTGTCTAAAAATGAAATAACTTATACAACCTCTTTTATTGTTAGAAAAATTATGTATGCTCATTCGATTGAAATGCCCATGAGAGCCAGCTCTCCTATAAAGTTTGATGTTGGTGTATTACTGACAATCATTCATAGGATGACCAATCAAAGGCATACAAAAAACTTCAAAAAGAAGTAGCATCATTTCTGGGGATGAACTTTGTTTATGGACATATGACATTGTTATCAACCATGAGAGGTTTCTTTTTGTGGAAGTGTCAGAACCATATAGACTAAGGGTGTAACGGTTCACAAAATTCTCGGTTCGGTTCAATACGACACGGTGGTTCCACGGTTCGGTACGTTTTCAATACAACAAAAAAAGCAGAAATGCCAAATCCTCGCTGGTGAAACTCTGGAGGGGGCGTGTCTGAAGAACATGGCTCTTCATCTCCCATTCAGTAGTGAGGTAATGTGTCGTTGCAGTCAGGTAGCTTTGTGTAGTCTGTGAAGTCTGGTCGTCTGTTGTCAGAGGAACAGCGGGAACTTCGATTTTCTGTTTGGACTTTTGTTTTCTTTTACAGAGCAGGAATTATGGTCTGGCAAAATGGACTTGTGAATGAGTAGTGTCACGGGGCTCAATAGCATTAAGCGAGTTCGTACAGCCTGCGTGTTCCACTCCAGAGTGGGCTCTCATATCCGCGGCTATAAATATAACAATCGCCGTGGCGATTACTTTAGCCCTGTTCGAATCAGTAGGGAATAGCTGCCTAAACGCTGCGGGTATAGTTTGTAGCATGTGTGCTGCTGTTAGCTAGTTTAGCATAGCATGCCTCACCAGAACAAACGTGCCTCACCAGAGTAGAATGTTGTTCTTCCGTGGTGGGCGTGTCAGACAGCACGTTGTCTGTTACGTCGGGTGGGTTGCCTTGTTGAGCGCAGTGGCTCCACCGAGAGAACATTATATTTCCCGCAATTTAAGCTTCTGCATTTTCCAAATGCAATAGTATTATTCAAACGTATTGTTCGGTTTGTAATGTGTACCGAACCGGAAGCCTTGTACCGAACGGTTCAATACAAATACGTGTATTTTTACACCCCTAATATAGACTGTATGTAAGAAGTGGATGTAGTCGTTGTGATGTCACCCATTGGTTTTTGGACTATGGTTTTGAAGCCTCGAATTTGGCATTTTTGCTGTCGCCATCTTTGTTTTTTGCAACTAGTGAATCTAAGTGACCTTATTTGGACTGTGGTGGAGTGACGTAGATATGTTGCATACAGCTCTGATAGCGACCTGTCAATCACAAGGTAGCCCCGCCCTAAAGCATACCCTGCTTTATGGTCTATTTTACTCTAAATGGGATCATAATTTACTAAATGAACATCATGCTGTATTAAAGAAGACTTGAAACTAGAGATTGAGATCATAAACTCATGTTTACAATGTTTACTTAGGTATTATATCAAGTTGGAAGAAGAGTAATTTTCTCATAGACTTCTATACAACTAGAGGAGTCGCCCCCTGATGGACATTAAAGAGAATGCAAGTTAAAGGCACTTCCGCAGTGGCTTCACTTTAAGGAATCGGAGGTTCTAGCAAGGCCGTCAACGAGAATTAAAAGAATAGTGGAATACTACTCCACCCTTAGACACCGCGGTTTAGTTGGATGTGCAGCAGTGAGCCAGAGTGCCTTGAAGTGGTTAGTAGTGAAGTGACATGACCCAGCTTGGACATGACATTAAAGTTTGTTCCGAGGCTTGGAGACGTAGTTGGCAATGTGATGCCACACGCGGGATCAACTGGGGTCAAGCTGCCCCATCACACACACACACACACACACACACACACACACACACACACACACACACACACACACACACACTAACGCATGTACGCCCAGTGTGGGATACCCTGCCCCTCAGGGCTCAGCTGAAAACAATACAATTTGACACACGGGGAAGCATTCAGAGACACCCACGGGCTCGCATGCACTCGTTAACATGCACGCGGGTATTCTGTGTTACTGCTCACTCTGACGTTCAGATATCATTTAGAAAGCTTGCGAGACGCTCATGTTTTCAAGTAGTTGAGGTGTGGAATGCTGCAGATTTTAAGAAATGCTGTTGAGAAACTCACCTGTTGTGATCACTGAACCCAGAGGGGTAAAGGGAGGATTCACATATGTCTGAAGATGGCACAGTGAGGCTAAATAGCTCACTCCAACTTCTTATATTCACTTCCCATGATGCAGCAGTGTTCAAACACACACACACACACACACACACACACACACACACACACACACACACACACACACACACACACACACACACAAATGCATTGCCTCATACAACGCATACATTGCCATAGTTAAACCCGACTAGATTGCAAGTGTGTGAAATAAATTGCATTATATCATTGTTTCTTTAAATGAATTCCATTACTGCACATAGTCCTGGATGAAGAGGTCTGTAAGTGGCTGGCGAACTGTAAATTATGTTGTAATAATGTTAGCAAGATGCTGTTTATAAAAACAGTGTAGGAGACGCTCTGCTCCTGTGTGCCTTGAGGAATGTAACAAAATGAAAATTCAAATCAAGGCAACAGTTAACAAGACATTCCGCAGGAATCACTCTTTTGGCCGATTAAAGACAAGCTGTACTATTGTGAAGTTTCAAGACTGTTATTTAACAATGCAAAGCGTTTTGAAAAACAATTTGCATTAATCTCCAGCAATCTTTCTTGACTTGCAATAACAGCCACTGTGCTGTAGCTGTTTGGTAGCTACTTGTTGGTCAGCCGGGTTTTACGTTCACTTACTTCTTTTATCCACACCTTTCTGATGTGTCCACTTGTAGTCACTACTGCATTGTTTTCTAGCCTGGCTGTGTGTTGAAACTGATCCATACGGAGCTACAGTACAAATGTTTGTCATGTAGTTTAGCATTAGCCAACGGTACTTTGGTTCTTGGTGTGCCTCCGCATTTTACTTCCACCTCGGTGTCTCATATCACAGCATCGCTATGGATGGAAATTCCCTTTCTCTAAACTTATAGCTGTGTGCAAATTCCATACTTACATTCTCACACCAGAGAGAGACAATGAAGTATGCTCAAAAAGAAGGTACATCAGATTTTTAAGTGTGCCGTAGGTGTACACTATTGTCCCACAATGCACTGCACAGAGAATATGAGGAAGCTGCTTAAAGTTGCAAATAAACACTTTCATGTCTAACAACTTCATCTGTTGAAATTCTTTAAATTACACTTAAAATGGAAGGTCAAAACACATGCTTTCTCACGACCAAAGGTTTTCTGTTTTATTCATTATTTAAATGTAGAGCACTTTGAGCTACATGGTCTGTGTGAAAAGTGCTATCCAAATAAAGATTATTATTATTATTATTATTATTATGTTGCATCAGTTTAACACGTGGTCTGAGAGATACGTGTGGTGATTTCGATTTTTTTCAACCTGTAGTTAAAAGTACCTATTTCATGTGATTTGTGATGGATAAACAAATGAATGAAGTGACAGATGTCGATACTTTCCACACCCTCCCTGGTGGAAGCTAAAGGCAGTTTGTTTACCTGGGCAAAAAAAAGGTGACAATTGGTATCGTCTCTCACCTCTCTCGCTGACACTTTCGATCTCGGCGTCCTCACAGCTGCTGTACTCGGGCGTGGTCCCTCCCTCCTCCTCCGAACTGCTGACGCTGGTCTGCCTCTTCCCTCCGGCCCCCAGCCCCCGCTTCGACTTGTAGGGCCTCGGCGGCGGCGGGCGCAGGGATTCCGATTGGTCGGAGCTCAGCGAGTCGTTGCGCAGCATGCTCTCAGACTTCTCCCGTTTTGTCCGTCTCACCACGGGCCCCTGGCCGGGGGCTGAGCCGGGAGGCTCTCTGAGTTCAGGGGGAAGGGGTTGCTGAGCGAGGGTGTGTTCGTGTGACCCGCCCACCCTACCCACCGTCCTCTGACCGGGCCGCACGCCATCCCCAACCTCCCCTCCCAGACACCCGCCGCGACCCTGCGCGGGCGCAGGGTGGCCCCGGCCTCCAGGTGGGACCGGCCCCGCTTGGCGAGGGGGGGCACCGCTGTGGTCCATCATGTGATGGTAGCCCCCCTCTTCTGTCCGCCTTACCCCGCCGACTCCTCCAACAGGATCGTGCTCCAAAGAGCGTCCCTTCGACAGCCGCCGGCTCTCCCTGCGCTCCCTGGACTCCCCCCGGAGGTCCCGGTCCATGGACACCTGGGTCTGCAGTCTGGGCTGACCCGGCTGATGCTCTCCCCGACCAGCTCCTCCGCCTCCCCTTCCATTTCTCCTGGGGAGCAATCAATATGGGGAGAGAGAGAGAAAAACATTTCATCGTTAGCATTCGTGGTCCACTGACAGAAAGTCACGAGTGCCGACACATTCTACGATCCTGTGTTTTGGAACTGACTGCATTCTTCCATTACAATCAGAATGGCATAGGAAACAATGACACAGACCGCTTACTTAAAGAGACACTGCTGCATAAAAGAAGCGTATGATGAATGTAGGCGATTAATATAAATATTAACATATTTTACAAGGGCTGTTTTCTTCCTGGTGGCTGAGAGGATGCTATTTAAAAAGGGGAGCTACACCAATTTCACATTTCACTGTACTCGTCATGGTTAGTCAAACTCTGCCTGTGACAAACAATATAACCATCATCTTCTGTGGCTCCGGATGAGCTTTTATAAAGTCCAATACGCTGATCATCTTGGGTTTGGAGCAGGCGGCAACCTCCGGTTCTGATAAGTGTCTTAAACTTGCATTCCTCCCAATGGCCAGCAGGGGGCGACTCCTCTGGTTGCAAAATCAAGTCAGATTGTATAGAAGTCTATGAGAAAATGACTCTACTTCTCACTTGATTGATTCCCTCAGTAAACATTGTAAACATGAGTTTATGATCTCAATCTCTAGTTTCAAGTCTTCTTCAATACAGTATGATGTTCATTTAGTAAATTATGGTCCATTTAGAGTCAAATAGACCATAAAGCAGGGGATGATTTTGAGCAGAGCTACCTTGTGATTGGCAGGTCGCTACCACGGTGGTGTCCGGTCAGGGTGTTGTCGTCTTAAAACTTGAATCCTCTCACAGTGTGTTTTCAGTTCATTTAAGTTAATTGTAACATTTTGGTCGCCTAAAAATGTCTTATTCAGCGTTCGGTTGAACTTAGCTCCACCCTCTCGTGTTATTTCTGGATGCGGAAAAAGATGTCATAAAAATGCTGAACTTGAGGATTCAAAACTGTAGTCCACAAGCTTATGGGTCATTTTCTTATAGATTTATATATAATATGACTTATTTTTGCAACCAGAGGAGTCGCCCTCTGCTGGCCATTAGAAAGAATGCAGCTTTAAGGTACTTCACATTGGCTTCACCTTACAAACCCGGAGGTTGCCACTTAAAATGTTGGTATACGGTATGACAACCTCTCTGCATCACTTTAGCAAAACTGAATATTTCATCAGTTTGAATGCTGCCCTCACTACCGTCTTGTCCGACAACAATTGCTTCAGCTTACGTATCTCGTGGTGGTTCGCTACGCGACCGGGCGTCGGCGCCGGGCACGGTCCCAGGCGCACCGGGTCGGTTGGGGTCTTGGATCACCGCGGTGGAGCCCGGGGGCGCTTGGGAGCGAGACCGAAGCTTCTTGTCGCCGAGCGTATGGCACACGGACGGCTCGCTGACGGCCGAACCGAGACCGGCGGGCTTCCCGGCCGGACCGGTGAACCATTCGCCCGGCTTCGTCAGGAGCTCCTGCTGCTTCCGGCAGTTATTACACACCCAGATCACCTAGTTCAGAAAAAAAAGAAGAGAGCATGGGTAGAGATTAGATTAGAGATTAAGAGAATTGCTTGTGTCTGACACTGGTATCACAGTAATGGTTCCAACGGAAAGGAACTATTCTTTGCAGCAGCCCAAAACGTTGACAACCGCCAATCCGACTGTCTAACAGGGAATGGAACATTGCACTTCCTAAAGAGCTGCACTGCTGCCAATGAGTGGTCCAGAAAAGAAAAAAAAGGCTTTTATTCAAGATCAACATGGTGGCAGTTGTACCAGGGAGCAGCTTGGCTTCCAGTGTGGGCTGCGTCTGGCCTCCAAATGGAAGCACACAACGCCAACTGGATAACGAGAGGATATTCAGCCTGCTTGCCAAAGCAATATCTCCCGTCTTCTTGCTTTCTATTTGTCCCGTCACACATATGCACACCGACTATATACGTTGGCTGCGTTCGAACGCTACAGCGGAGAGTCCAATTTCAGATCCTTTTTTTTTTTTTTTACACTCATGTCTACAGTCCTAATTTTGAATTCCAGCTCATATTTCTCTTAAAATCATCATTTCACATTGTGTTCCCCAAAGAAACTTTGATTGACAGGCAGATTTTTATTTTTTTTTAAAGATTAACAATAAAGAGTTTTTGAGTATCAATGCATCTAATGAGCACAGAGACAAAAATGCTATTTTTGGTACCATGCCACATTCATTTTCCACATTTTTTGTTTGTTCATTTACCAAAAAAACAAGCCACACTGCTCAGAGTTTAGAAACAACTCAATCGATTAAGGAAATAATACAACAGCCACAATTTTGCCAATCGACTGCATCAAAGTATTTTTCCGCTTAAGCAAAAATACCACAAATTCCAGCTTCTTCTGACTTGTTATCGAACCCAACAATAAATCAATAAAATGATTGGCAGATGAATATTGAATGGGATTGTTGGTTACGGTCCTAGCAGGTTGTTTTTTTTTTACAAACTTTATTCTACTTAAGGGAAAGAGAAAGAGAAATTGCATGGTAACAGGCAATACAATAAAAAAAAATCTACAGTGATACACCAAATGTTTTTAAAAAAAGAATCGTAACTCAAGGGTGAATTACTAGTTATTCCTGCTCAGTCTTCCTCAGTGGATGGAGTTTACTGTTTTGCAAATCAGTGCGCAAAACACATGCACCTCTTTCTGGAAACAAGAACAATGTTTTAAGCCCAAATTGGCTCTTCATCAGTTCTTTTTCTAAATAATGTTGTTTCATTATTATTATTTCAAGTGAGCATTCTACAGTGTTTTGTCTTTTGGAATCACATAATCGCTGGGGGGGGAGGGGGGGTGAAAGCTCCAGAACATAGCTGGAGAACCAGTCCAAGGCCTCGTTGTTTACAGTGAAAAGCAAGAGCATCGATTTAAAGAGGAATGGATGATTAACTAAATAGGATATTTTTAGCATATTAAGATGTACAGTGTGCTACAAAACCGATGATACCTTGACATCGTTTTCAAATGTGAATTTTGAATTTCAAAAGGTTTTTTTATATATTCTCCTACTGAATGGCAACAATTCTGATCTACAGCGCTTTCACCCCGACGTAGTGATATCATTAAAGACCATATACGTATTCCAGACACAAACGCGTCTTGTGTCGCTGTCTTGTGTCGCTGTCTTGTGTCGCTGTCTGTTCACACTGATGAGCGGATGCGGGGTTACATCCTAGAATAGGAGAGGATTCATCCGGCAGGAGCATGAGAGCCTGCAGTGTGAACGCGGACCGTGCAGTCATCGTCCTGTGTTGACGGCGGGGGGGGGGGGGGGGGGGGGGGGGGTAAAAGAGACGGAGGAGGGAGGATGGAGGAGGAGGACAAGGAGGTTAGAGTTGGTCCCTCTCCTCCAGCCACCAGGGTTCTCATTACTCCTGAACACTCCCCGATGACTCTTTAAAAGAGAGCTAAAATAAAACACTCTGGCATCGCCCCCCCCCCTCCACTTCTCCCTCCTCCAGATTGCTTTTGATTAAAGCTACAAAAGCCGAGGAGAAAAACAGCTTTACACCAACGCGGCTATATTTATCCTGCCAAACACCCCAGCACCACCAGGGAGAGAGGGAGAACGTGTGCTCAAACACACACACACACACACATATATATACTGTATACACACACAGCAAAGAAAGCACAACACTGCCTCATGTGGAACATTATAGCTTTGGTGAAAACATCCACCAATCTGTGATTTTCCTGCAGCCAGACCGACGAGGTGGACGAGGCTGCCAGATGGACCACTTATCCGTGCATTAACAGGACAGGAAGTGAGGTCTTTGAACGCATCCTTTTGTTATATTATTGTAGATTCTGAATTCTGACATTTCATCTAACCGAACGGAGAGACGACTTCTGAATTCAAAATGCTGTCCACAAAGAGAAACACTTCCAGAAAAGCTAAATATTTAATAATGAAAAATGTAAAAAAAAAAAAAAAAAGTGTTGGAATTTAAAAAAAGGGCTGAAACTAGTAATCATTTTCTTTATGGATGACTTGTTTGACAAGTGCCCATCACAAGTTGCCAAAGTGTAATCGGCAAATTACTAGTTTTGTTCAACCAACAGTTCAAAACCCTAAAATATTAGAATTACAATCATACAAACCAGAAAAGCGACAAATAATCTCACATTAGAAAGCCTGGAACCATCGATTGTTTGACTTGTTTGCTTGACAAATGGCAAAAACAAAACGCAGTGAATCAATTATCAGAGTAGTTGCAGAGTAATCTTCTGTCAATCAACTGACAGTTTAAGCGTTTCGACCGTCAACGGAACTACTTCAATTTACCTCAAGCACAATTTTGAGGTACTAGTACAGTGACATGTAGGAACATCACAGCTGTAAATGATTGAATGAATGACGGCTGCATTCCATTTAGTTGCTTCCGTTTCGCAGTCGTGACGGCTCGTCGTCACGGTTCACGTTGTGCTTTCCAAGACGTCTGAAAAAGGCCCGTAGAACATTGTCAAAGCTGAATTGTCACGATATAATGCATTGTTAAATATCACGGTCTAAAACTGAAAGTAGTGCTAGTGCAGTGCTTTGTAGAGGTCTCCACCTAGACCACTTTAACATTCATTCAACAATAAGAGCACAGAAAGAAGTCCTTCTGAATCATACTTTTATTAAGTACATTTAACACAAATCCGGAGAACATGATTTTTAACTTTTTACTCGAGGAAGACATCAGCGTGCTTCTGTCCACCACTGTTGGTTAAGTAACACTTACACATCAAATACAACGAATGACCTTCGGAAAAAAAGAAAAAAAAACGACTGCAGAACATGCAGCAGTGCTGGACGGAAAGCAGAATCTCGTTTTAAACCAAATTTAATGTTTACTGGGAGTTACAAATTTAAAACTAAATACTGGAATCATGCCGCCATCTTGCAGGTGGCAAACGTGAGGAAGGTGTTCGCATCTTACTGGCTTCCCGTTCCATTGCGCGACTTCTGGATATCACCGTTCAGTTAACCCCCTGTTTCAATATTTAGCCTCCTAAATGTCAGTGGTCTAAAAATAAAAGCAAAAAAACAACCACATGCAACTTATCTCCAATAACGGCAGAAACAAACAATTACAGAAACAGGAAAAGAATAGAAATAGTTTTCCCAGAAATACATAATCCCAGTGGGAATACTTGAATAATAATAATAATGCAAACCAGTTGACCAAACCCCTAAAAAAAAAATGTTTCCAGAGGAACTTTGAAGAGAATTTTTCCTGTACTCTTAAGGAACTACTCAGAGAAAGTAAAAACCAATGTGGTGCCCTAGGAACCTCAACTTCCGATGCCTTTCCTCCCTGAACTTCCGCCGCCTAAGCTCAACACCTCTGGCCGTGCCACTTGGCATAGCAGTTCCTATACGGCATCAGACACAGGGGCACCTGGCAGCTTTGGCACATCCAGGACGTCATCTGGTGTCTCCCCTGGCCACTGCAGTGGCTGCACTGCATGCTCCCAACAACCTGGTACCACTTGGTAGGCTGGATGACCGCAGGAAGGTGCTCCCATGACGTTACGTTCGGCTTGTACCCTCTCGGCCTGTGTGTCCGTCGCCTGTAATCGTGGCAGCCGCCGCGGCGGAACCTGGAAACGGGCGCTCTAAATCGATGGTGTCCTCTGGCCTTGTAGGGGCGGGACGCAGCAGCTCCCCTGGATCTCCGCTGACGAGACCAGGGCCACGGAGCTCGGTGGGGTGGTGACCAAGGTGATGCAGGGGATGAGAATGAGGCACTAGGAGATGGAAGTAGATCCACGTGGGAAGAAGGATGGGAAAACCACCATCCATCATCGTTTGGATCTACTGGATCCTTCTCCTCGGGACTGAAACTACACGCATGCACACAAGACGGAGATGAATCAATTTTAAAACCAAACTGTAACTAGCAGTGGAGGTGCAACAGGAGACTTCTACATTATGATGCTACAATAAAAGAGCCTGGTTCCAGACCTCTGCATCACTCACCACATCTGCAAATGTATCAACTTCATTTGAAAAATCAAGAATCATTTTGTAAAATGTATACCGCCAATTCAGACATAATAAGGTAACCAATAGGTACCGGAGCGTGTCAGAATTCAAGATTTTTTTATTTATTAAAATGAATATACCATAAGTTTTTATTTTACACAATATTCTGCAAGTGATGGAGTGAATGCAAAGCCCTTAGTAGCACTGCTTTACATTATTGATGATAATAAAGTGACGGTAGTGTTAGCGACCCAATAGCTATATTCATCCTATACACACACACACACACACACACACACACACACACACACACACACACACCTTTACAAACTGGCATACTAATAGCGAGTTATCTGCTTGACATAATATGAAATTGAATAGCCCCAAAACATGCTACTGTTTGCCAATAAGCTAACGCTATATCACAAAAAAAACGAATGGGACATGTTAATGTGGATAGCAATAACGTTCAAAAGGCACATACATATTGTATAATAAACAACAACAATGTTGCAATATTGTCCGCACAGGTTAACGGCGTTGTTGGACTTTTTTTTAACGTTACTTTTCAAGACCAACCAGTGCGTCGGCTAAGCTACGGCTAGCTAACGTCAAGCTAGCCAGCTAACGCTAACTAGCATAATTCTCCCCTACACGAACAAGTTAATTTCCGAGACATTGTAGGTCAAAGGTAACACACTGAAAAATGTGAGTGGCCAAACTAGCAGTTCAGAAAGCAAACTGGCACTGAATGCTCAATAGTTTGAATGTAGAAGTGCCCCTGCGACCGCTCTCCGTTGCGGGTGAAAACGATGCTAGCTAACAGTAAAGACTTTGTTGGATGAAGCCGCACTTACTCATCCCATTCGGACTCCATCGCTGATCGAGGCACGTCTGCGAAGCGCAAGTCGACGGCGTGGACGGCGTAACATTCACCCCATGAGGGCTTTTCGTTCACTTCATCCAGAAGGACCCAAGTGTTTTTGACACGTCTGCTCGACATTTTTCGTTGGCGGAAGATCAAGTGCAACGATTTTTTTTGCGACCACACGTTCACGTACCTGCCGCTGCGTGAGGTGGCCTGTCTGCTGCTGCTGCTGCTGCCAAACACGTAGCTTCACCTCTCACCTGATGACGACCATACACACCGACCAGTTCACTGTTTTCTTCTTCTGTGGTTTTTAATGTCATCCAAAAATGTTTTCATTATTTATTTATTTAATAGTATGATCGTATTCCATCCCAAATAGTCTAAACTAGGACTATAGGAACATATCATGCTTATAGTAAGTTTATGGTATTCAGTAATAGCTTCATGGTTTTATACCATATAGGTTTATGGTATAATACAAAGTTATCAGACTGAGAATGAGTAGCCGCATTTGCTACAGAGCTTGGAAGTGTTTTATGTTCTCTAGATGGCATTGCGCTGGCATCCTGCAGCACCGTAAAGACTCCCGGAGTTATCTTTGATCAGGATGTTTCACCTACAAAACATTTCAAAACCATGCAGAAAAAATGTGTTCATTAATTTGTTACTTCTAGACTAGATTACTGCAATTCCGTATTATCAGGCTGCTCTCATAAATCTCTTAAATCTCTCCAGTTGATCCAGAATGCTGCAGCTTGTGTACTAATAAAAACTAAGAAAAGAGATCATATTACTCCTGTCTTAGCTTCTCTGCACTGGCTCCCTGTAAAATCTAGAATATCATTTTAACAAAGCCCTAATTGATCAGGCACCATCATATCTTAAGGATCTTATAGTAACACATCACCCCACTAGAGAGCTGCGCTCCCTGAATGCGGGGTTCAACACAACCTAAAACGATGACATATCTGGACAGTATCATAACATTGTTCTTAGTGTCACCCATGTTTTTTTTTTGTTTGTATTTGCTCCATACTTGTATTGACTAGGTTGCAGCATTAATAAGATGCTTTATCATTTGGCCTTTTGCATGCATGCAGTTGCATGTCTCTGCATCATTTGTAAATCTGCTGTATGTCTGTGCTGTGGTGGCGAAAAAAAATGTATCCTGACGTCTGAATTACATCGCTCAGCATTGCAATTCAGGTTACAAATAATTAAGAACAACAAATTTAAGAAAAATTAAACTGTTGAATGAAATTTCCTGGTTTACTTAAAGGATTACGGCATGTTTCGGGTTAGATTGTTTCACCTGTCTTCCCCTGACTCCTCTCTATAAGCGCATTTCATTCCCTGCCAGAGCAGTTTGTTGGGTTGGTGTCGTCAGAGTGCGCTGATACCGGCACAACAAATGGCCAGCGTTGTGGCAATACGGAGCGGCGAGCTGTTATTTTTATAAGAGACTCCCTTAATCCCATAGTAATCCCTGTATTAGATCACTCTACGATGGTGAAACAAGCGCCGGAGAGGAGTAAACCCACACACACACACACACACACACACACACACACACACACACACACACACACACACACACACACAGGATGGACACACATATAGGCGGCGTGTGAGTACTCACACAAAACCATTCATACAATCAAATATATGCACATGAGCACAGATGCATACGCGCAGATACAAACGCCTGCTCTGATCCACACACACACACACACACACACTTGCAAAGTGTCACATGACCACAGCAAGAACCCCCCCCGAGATGAGTTAGTGAGTGAAGGAGAGAGACAGAGAGAGAGAGAATAGCGTCTCCACAGATGGAAACTAGGACACCAAACCCCTGTGTGTGTTTGTTTTTTTTGCGTCCTGCTGCATCTGTCTGTGTGTGAGTGTGTGTGTCTGTGTGTGTGTGTTTCCATCTGTGCATGTGTCTATTTGCGTCTGTCGAGGAGCCCGAGTGTGTATCCTCATGTGTGTGTGCCGCTCATGTGTAGGGCCTATATGGTGCGTTTGGGTGCATGTGATACAGTGTAACGACGAAAAACCCAGCGCTGATGGAGTTTGTGGGAAAATGAAATTGAAATAATTTTCCAGGACGAGACAGGATTTTTCCAGGATCTCTTATATTGTTGTGTATATATTTATGTGTTTTCAGTGACTGGAAGGTTTTACCAAATGTTTTCCAAGATGCGGGGGAAACCCTGAGAAATGAAATTGTAAGAAAACTTACAAAACTTTCCATGTAGTTTGTCCTAAGTAGACACTATAAGCCGACATCTCCAGAAAACAACACTAAAGGGGTTTTGACGGCCTTAAAAAAAAGGCATTGTTGTCATTCTGACAGTTACAGAGTAAATCTAAGCGTGTACCATCGCCACAGACTGGGGGGGTACAACACACAGACAGCCTGCCGCCAAACAGGCGTGACCACGTGTACCCTAAAAGGTAGAGGAGGAGAGGGGGGGGGAGTTGGGGGCGGGCTTAGGAAGTATAGCGTCAGCCGACGACAGCTTGACGTATGGCAGCGGCGGCACACGAAGGCGCTGTAAGCGAGGGCGTCTATAAATCCCGCGCTAAGGATGAAAGACTGCCACAAAGGAGATTAGTGTCCACATCAGCTAATGAGGTACTATATCAGCACAGCGCGGCACACGCAGTAAAATACATATACACACACACACACACACACACACATATATACACCGTACACACACACATGCACCGGCACAGACAGCTCACCCACGAATAAGTGCGTTTGCAGACGCCCAAGTGCAGCGTGTTTGTACTATAACACGTGGAACACTAGTCCTACAAGCAGGCACAATGCATGATGGGCTACACACACTTTCACCAAACACACACACACACACACACACAGGTTATAAGATAAAGACTTTATCAACATGCATGGATGCCAGGATGTGGTGAGTGTGGGTCGTCATAACGCTGCACTTCCCTTTTCCCACCACTGAATGTCTCTAGTTAGCAAATATAGCACCTGGTAATGTAAAGGTCTGCCTGAGTGAGTAATTGAGTGAAGTGTGTGTGTGAGAGACAAAAACAAATCCAATGTGTGTGTTTGGTGGAGTACACACTAAAAATGCTAACTGGCTGGAGGTTTAACCGGTGTTTGGCCGCTGCACAAATAACAGAAAAAAAGGAAAGACTAAAACAGAGATGAGTGTTGTGTTGATTGTTAAAAAAAACAACCTTTGCAGTAACTGAGACACAAAGCGTCTTAATCACGAGAGTAGTCCTTTAAATAACGGTGGAGTTCAGGCTGAACTATATGTGGATCATAGACCGTATATAAGACGTGGGCGTAGTCGTCGTGACATCATTGGTTTGTGGACTTGGAAAACGACCGTCGTCATCTAGGATTTTCCATTTTTTACCCATTTGGAATGTGGAGGAGTAGCGGCAGCGACCTGTCAATCACAGTAAACACGTCCTAGAGCATCCGCTTTATGGTCTATTTGACTCTAAATGGATCATAATGTACTAAATGAACATCATGCTGTATTGAAGAAGACTTGAAACTAGAGTTTGAGACCATAAACTCATGTTTACTGAGGTAATAAATCAAGAGAGAAGGGTCATTTTCTCATAGACTTCCATACAATTAGACTTCTTTTTGCAACCAGAGGAGTTGCTCCCTGCTGGTCAGTAGAGAGAATGCACGTTTTAAGACACTTCCACATTGACTTCACCCCCAGACCGCCTGATGTGTACACATGTAGATATCTAGAATGTCCATTCAAGCAGTGATGCAGCCATCAAACCACAGCAGTCAGTACTTTATAGTGTCAATACAGCACGGGAAAAAGACAGATATGTCACATTGAGGTGCAATGGGGATGAAACTGTTTTCTAACTGTAAAGCTTTGGAACCTGAAGCTAAAGCATTTAAAGTGGAAACAGACATCCCCCGCCCATCCACTTGAAAAACTGTATGGAAAACTCCATAAACGTCCTCCATTGAGTAAAAACGTTTTGAAGCTCGCTCGAGGTGGGTTTCTGACATTATCGGATAATATGTGCTAAATGGATTATGGAAACGCCTTTGCTGAATAAATGCTGACGCATAAAAACATTTTACTCACTGATTAACTGGTTCTGCTGTCATCGTCTTCCCGTATTTCCGTATTCCCATAACAAGAGAAAACTTGTCTTCATCTCCGGCCAATACTAGCTGACATAAAAAGGACAGTTACAGCTTGGCCAATTGAAACAAATCCCTGAAGACCTCTCTACATTTTTCTATGGTAGTTTGGTAAGATAGCAAATCCGACTTGTTTCGTTTACGGTTCGAAACCTCTACTTCTTCTACTCTGTTTAGTGGTAGATTACAGCCATGCATAGCCAATACCGCCACCTTCTGAGGAAACTACGCTTTGCGTAGCCAAGTTTATTCGCTCCAAACCAGTTGATGCAAGCGCACCTACTTCACCTTTTATTTATTTTCTTTGTGACATTTCAAAAGTTTGTCTAAAATTGGCTCGACAACCGAACGGAAACACGGCCACTGTTGACGCCGATGACATTTGTCTTTTTGTTACTTTTAGTTATCAGACCCACATTAGTAACTACTTCTTACGTTTTTGCAACCTTTTCTGAACCACAGAAACATCTTCATTACCCTGATGAAAGCCATAGACACTTAAACATACTCATCCACATACAACTTATCCGTAGCCGTATCATACTTATCCGTAAGATATTTTATCAAATGTTATTCTTCATTTTTCGTGCGTTTTCCTACGAAAGTCCAGCTCATTACGTGACCATAGTCTTTTTTAAAGTAAATTTCCATATTCACAAGAAACAACTTAGTTTAGGTTTTAGCAACAAAACGACATAGTTAGGTTTAGGACAAGATCGTGAACTACTTAGTTAGGTTCAGGCAACAGAACTACTTTAGGAAAAGAATGTCCTGATTAAAGCTACATGAAACTTTCTGTCTCAGCAAAGTGAATTTGAGCATGTGAATGTGTCTTCCTTGTAATTGTGTGTCTGCACGACATACTTGTATGTGTAGGCAAACTCCATACTGTGAGAATGTGTGTGTGTGTGTGTGTGTGTACGTGTGTCAGGGAGTGTATACAGCAACATCCAGGAGAGAGAGAGAGAGAGAGAGAGAGATGGCCCCCTTAAGACCAGTCAATGAGAGATGGACGTGGAGACGGACGCAGCTAGCGAGACCAGCGATCAATAGTAATCATGAGGCGCTGTGGCGTTAACAGCAGATGACACATCGCTCAGGCTTTTTCTAGCACGCTGCACCCCGACACAAAGCGGCACGAAGCCATAATTCCTTGTAAGCTTTGAATCAATAGATATACATTTGCACAAGTAGGCACATGGTAAGATTGTTTTTCCCGTATTTTTTATTTTTTTTTTGCCTTTATTTGATAGCTCATTCCTCTCGAGGTGTAAGACGTTCACGGTGGCTAAAGCATAGGGAGCCGCGTCAACTTACATCCCAGCCGTTCCTTTATCCAACAATACAGTGTTAGTGGCATCGTGACCCAGACAAAAGTAAATGAGTGTGGCACTCTGTGATGCTTGGGGCAAACCTACGCAAGCATGACACAGACTTGTCTCTGAGCTCATAAACACCCCCCCCCCAGGGCAAGCTGTGTCTCACAACTATGACGTTGACATGATGGCAAGAAGATTGAACAGACATGTGATGAATGAACACGCCGAGTCTCCTATGACAAATTCCTAAAAGTGAGACAGGAAGGGGCTGTGAGGGAGGAGGAAATGAAACTGCTAAGATGCTGGGAAGAGGGTCCTCACGAAAGGGGCTGCTGCAGTTGGCCGACAGTGAGGTTGTATATGACCGGTGTTTGATGTGTTTAGCCTAGCTTAGCATAAAAGCAAGGAAGAAACAGCTCGCTTGGCTCCATCCAAAAGAAAAAAATGTCATCATATAGCTTTCCCTAAAACAACAGATTGTAGAGTATACATTTAACAAACAAGATACACGTAATTTTGTGCTTAAGACGGAGCCATTGTTTTCCTTTGTATCCAGTCGTTATGCTAAGCTAGGCTACCTGTGCCTGCGTTCAGCTACTTAATGCAGAGAAAACTACTGTAATAATCCACTACCACCACTACTCTATACTCCATAAAGCACCATCATACCTGCTTGGACCTTTAAAAACTTTCTCCTGCTTGTAGAAACAAATAAAACAACAATAACAAATGTCCAAACTTAGCCCCATGTGAAACAAAATGTCAACATTGATTTATTTGTCACGTAACTTCCATATTTCAGTTATGCCACTTATATAATTATCTGAACCCAAACCATGTTTGTTTCCTGGAAAGATGGAAGTTGATTTTAAAAAGACTGTTTGCACATGAGGAGCGAATTTTAGTCGTTGCTGAGCTTACGTCTTGCTGACGTAAGAAAACTGAGGAAAAAATGAGAATAACTTTTCGTACGATATCATTCAAACCGTTGTATGAGGATACGTTGCTTTAAGTGTCTACGGCTTTGATCAGTGTAATGAAGCAGTTTTGTTGCCTAAACCTAACTAAGTAGCTCACGATCGTTTCCTAAACCTAATCAAGTAGTTCTGTTTCCTAAACCTAACTGAGTTGTTTCCTGTGAAGACGGTAGTTTATTTTGAAAAGACTATGTGCGTAGTGTAAAATTGACACGTGTTTCTGGAATGTCTTTGGAAAACGCACAAAAAATGAGGAGTAACTTTTTGTAAGATATCATACAAAACATTGTATGAGGATAAAGTTGCTATGGTTAACAGCACCAGCAGGCTGGAAACACCAGTGGATAAGGCAGCCATGCCAGTAATTCTGAATCAGAACCAGTCTAAAAACAGATGAGCAGTGTAAGTTATAGCCACATAAAAGCACAGAACCCCTACAGAGATACATCCCTGGACATTACAATTAGAGAGAGGAGAGGTGTTAGTGAGCGTGTGTGTGTGTGTGTGTGTGTGCGTATGTGTGTGTTTGAAAAAGAAACACACAACACTCCTGAGTCTCCCATGAGAAGAGGAATCAAGACTTCAAAAGTGGCCCTTTCTGTGAGAAACACTTGGCTCCAGTGCAACAACACACACTCATCTCTCCACGAGAGCTCAGCCATCACTGCAGATAATGAGCCCCGAATATCATTAGCACCACACACTAGGCTGCATGCACCACACACTGTATAGCATTATGCTTATTAAAACTTTATTTATCTCTCTATCATCGGCTTTCACAGATGTTCTTTTGAAAGCAAGACAGCGCACTCATCGCAGGCCATTCAGTGTACAAAATGAATATGCTGGAAAGACAAGATGATGCTAGTGAAAGAAAATGTTTTAAGCTTACATTTTTTTTTGGTGTCCCGCAACTTTTTTAATAACACAAATAATAAATAATCAAGTCTTACAACATAGCCTTGGAAGGTACTGTATGCTGTGTGGTAATCTCCATGTGTCTTGAGAAGTATATTTTGGAAAAATAATCAATTATTGTTTAATTTTAATGTACAGCCTGGCCATGGTGATTTGCCATGGCCTAGCTCAGACGTGGCTGTAGCAATGGGAGGACAAGAAGCGTCAAACTACATTAACGTATTAAAGACAGATGACTTCAGAAGATGGTATATGGTAAATGGTCTTTACTTGTATAGCGCTTTTCTAGTCTTCCGATCGTGATGTCACCAGTGGTGTATAGTAACGAAGTAGAAATACTTCGTTACTTTACTTAAGTCGTTTTTTTGGATATTTGTACTTTACTTTACTATTTATATTTTTGTTGACTTTCACTTTTACTTCACTACATTTTGCAAAGAAAACTGATACTTTGACTCCGATACGTTTCTCCTGAAACCTTCGTTACTCGCTACAAAATCTAATTTATCTTTAGAAAAAAAATGAATCATGAGACCAACATCGGGGACTGTGGTGGAACACAGACTGCAAGCAAGCAGGTTTGGCGAATCAGTGGTCCTAGCTTGAAAGTTAAATCATTGGTTAATCACGTTAATGCGCAGTTTCAAACAAGTGCTCTCAAAGCCGCGTTTTTTTGATTCCCAGTGCTGCCCATGCTAGCTAGTGAGCGACTACATAAGTAGAATTCCACTCTACGATGACTGATTTCATGATGGAAGCAGAAATGGAAGCACCTGCTACTCCCGCAACAAACAACGGTGGTGACGAAGACCAACACCCGGGGCCATAGTTGCGAGAAATGTTTTCTTATGTTGGAGTGAAAGATTCTTCGTACCGGAAGAAGTGCCTCTTATGCTTACCCAAAGCTAGTGAAATATTGGCATTCAAAAACTCCCCATCCAACCTCAGGAAACACATTGAGGTAAATTAAGATTAATCCCATGAGCTGCAATGTTAATGTTTAGTTATCATAATTAGCATAAACCTGTTAAGATATCTAGCAGTGTTTCCCACAGGATTGGAGTATATCTTTGGCGGGGGAGGGGGGGAGGTAGGTGTCTGATCTTCTAATTTAGCTATAAATGGTGTATGTTAGGCTAACGTTCGCTAGCTATCGTAAATCAAATGAGACAATTAGTGTAGTAGACAGATCGCTAGCGAGTTAGTGAGCTGAGGAAGTGTTGACAGTTGTGAGATTTTGTTGATTTGAGTCATCTTAGCTATAATCATTGCAGCACTAGTTGGCTAACGTTAGCTAACTTAACGTTAACTAGCCACCACACCATAGGATTGACAGGAGCCGCGAGAGCGCAGCATTACGATTTGAACCGCATCAGAGTTGGAGATGCATGCAAGTGTGTGTAGTAAGTGGGGCTAGCTAAAGTTGTTATGCTTACAAAATGTCTTTCTCTCACTGTTTCAGAGAAAGCATGTACACCACCTTAAAAAGATATGGAGAGCTGACATCAACAAAGAGAAAAAGGGCTCCTGAGACTCCCTCCACCAGCAAGCAGACCACATAAGTGAACACCTTGACTGTGTCTCAGAGGTCCATTGACAAAGCTGTCGTGAAGTATGTGGTCCAAGGGCTGCAGCCATTCTGTGTTGTTGAACAAGAACCATTTAGAGATTTTGTGAAGGAACTGCAGCCTAATGCAAAAAATATGACACGGCTGACCCTGCGCTCCATGATTGATGATGCCTCCAAGGGAATGAAGAAGGCGGTGACTGAGGCCATGAGGGGAGTTGACCATATCGCCACCACCAACGACTGCTGGTCTGTCAGAAGGCAGAGCGTCATTGGTGTTACTGCTCATTGGATTGACCCTGACAGTCTCAAAAGATGTTCAGCAGCCCTAGCCTGTAAACAACTGAGAGGTTCGCACACATTTGATGTGTTGGCAAACGCCCTGAATGACATCCATTCTGGCTCTAACTTCATAAAAGCTTTCCAAGTTTTTGGTGAAGATGAGAACAACAATGAAGTCGGAAGTGACGGTGATGCATCTCAACCAGGAGAGAATGAAGAGGATCAAGAGGGGAGTGAAGAAGTGGAGTTTGTTGCTGTGTCAGATCTTCTTAATGAAGAAGATGGTTTGGAGTTCCAGCTCCCAAAGCACCAGCGCTGTGCTTGTCACCTACTCAACCTAATAGCTACGGTTGATGCCCAGAATGCAACTTCCAATGAGGCATACAAGAAAGTGTACCGTTCAACATTTGGCAAGTGTAATGCACTTTGGAACAAATGTGGAAGATCCACACTTGCAGCCGAAACTGTTGAAGATGCTTGCTTCACCCAACTGCTGCGCCCGAATGCTACCAGGTGGAACTCCTTGTTCCTGGCAGTGGAAAGACTGCTGAGGATAATCAAAGACAAGGTAGAGGGGGCCATCAGAGTCATCTGCACAGACCTAAAAGGTTCCGATGTAAGTAAGAATTATGTATGTTTTATTATTTTATCATAATTGAACATAATGTCTTGAATGTCTCTAGAACTGTGGATGTGTTTCCCCACCCTTTATTGGGCACTAATAACTGTTTCACACTGTATCCCAACTTCCACTTATCATTGATCCATTTTAGTTAATTACTCATCCAGCAATTTTTTGTTGAATCTGATGAAATGGTTATATAACAAAAACGGTGTTGTTGTTTTTGTTTTCATCACAGGTTCAATCCAGCTGAACTCGCATTCCTCACAGAGTATGCCGCTGTCATGAGCCCAGTTGCCCAGGGAACCAACATCTTGCAAGCAGAGGCAAATGCCCAGATGGGGTGGCTACTTCCAACAATCAACCTGCTGACTGGCAAACTTGACAGAGTCAAGTTGCCATTGAAGTACTGCAAGCCTTTGGTGGATGCTCTATAGGTGGGAATAAAGAATCGTTTTGGTCATGTGTCAGGAGACCCTAAGTTGATCGCAGCTGCGATTCTTCTTCCAAAATTCCGAACAACTTGGACAAAGGATAATGCCACAATCAGAATGAGTAAGACAACATGGGGATAGTGAAAAATAAGTGTATGGGTATACATTTTTACTCTTTGTAATATTGGCAAATCCACAAATCAATTATGGATGTATGGACAGTGCATGAAACTAAATGTATAAACCTCAAATTAAAACAAACTATTTAGTACAAAACCTTAGGTTGGGGTCATGACATGTTAGAATGTTGTATTAATCCTATCATTTATATTTTCACCCTCACTATATTTCAGGAATGGACTACATCAAGCAGTACATGGAAGAACCCTCCCTGCAGCTAGGTGATGCCACCAGGTCCAGTTCATCTGATGAAGATGACTTCTTCTCTGCCCTGCAGTCGTCTCAAGCACAAGACAGCACCAAACAACTGGATGGATACTTGGCCTGTTCAGCAGAACACATGAACTTGCTGAAATCCTTCCCAGCTGTGCGCAAGCTGTCTGTGAAGCTGAACACACCTCTACCTGCCTCAGCGGCCTGTGAAAGGCTATTTAGCATCGCAGGACTAGTCTTCAGTTACCATTTTGAAAACCAATTTCTTTTGAAGATGAACAGGACATTTTTCAGTTTCAAGTAATAACTGGGTTGTTACTTTCGGTGCTGCTTTAGTATTGATCATGTTTTAATATTTGAGTCATTTTGTGGATGATCAGATCGAGTTATGATGGTAGCAGTCGCCCAATTGCAGATTCAGCTCGAGCAAAACCTTTGCCTATTGTGTTCAAATCAGGCCCACAGGAGTTTACAAGGCAGGTGTCCTTTCTCAAAACACTGAGCTGATGCATCAAGTTGATATTTTTTGCTGAACACAATATTATGCATTTGCCCTCTACATCCTCTAGTCGGAATGAGCATACTTATAAACGCACTGTTACAACTCCTTCATAGTGTCATATTGCTTTTCAGAGAATTATGATGATAAGTTCATAGTAGATGCAAGAGTATACTTATGAACAATATATTATGTTGAACATTGTTGCTCCTGGATGGATCACAGCCAACCCAATTATTTTCAACACAACTCCTTGTCCTTGGTCATGGTGGCCACAGCACTTAAAAGAATAAACTTCATAAGTCTCAAAATTCTGACCCTTTGCTTTTTTATTAACATCATTTACTTGTACTTTTACTTTCAATACTTAAGTACATTTAATATCAGAAAATTACTTTTGGTACTTAAGTACAGTAAATATCAGATACTTTAAGACTTTTACTCAAGTAGTATTCTAATAGGTGACTTTCACTGTCATTTTCCAGTAAGGTATCTTTACTTTTACTCAAGTATGGCTTTTGGGTACTTTATACACCACTGGATGTCACCCTTTGGTTTGAGCAGTTTTGAAGCCTCAATTTCAGAATTTTGGCTGTTGCCATTTTGGTTTTATTGCAACCAGAAGTAACACGAGAGGGTGGAGCTATGTACAACCAAGAGCTAAACAAGATGTTTTTAGTCCCCCGAAAAAGGTTTACAATTAACTTTCATGTACTGAAAACACACTATGAAAGTGTAAAAAAAAGTTCAAAGACGAAAACGTTGACAACTCCCTGACCTGAAAATATCATGGTAGCAACCTGTCAATCACAAGGTAGCCACGCCCTAAAGTATACTCTGCTTTATGGTCTATTTTAGTCTAAATGGACCATAATTTCCTAAATGATCATTGTGCCGCATTGAAGGAGACTTGAAACTAGAGATTGAGATCATAAATTCATGCTTACAATGTACAGGTTTAACGCACTTACGCATTGGTTTATCTTTTCAGACCTGGAGGTTGGTGCTGACATCTGTGCACTGCCAATTTGTGAAGCAGATAGCTACGTAGCGGTTTGCTGTGCATTTGTGGAATGCGTCCTCCAAGCAGACAGTATAAACAGAACTACTACGCGTCCGTGGTGTCCACAGCTGTCCGAGCATGCGTCCCTTTAGGAGTATAACCGACGGTTATGTTTTTTACTCACTGCTGAGCTAGTAAAAATGGGAGCTGCAGTTTTTTTGTTTGCTAGCGAATAATTGTTGTTTAACTCTGTAAAAATCACAAATACACTTTTGAAGTAGACACTCATTTACCTTACAATAAGGAGAGTAAACCTCAAAACACATTTAATTCTTTAAATAAACTATATACATTTCATTCAAATAGCTAGGGCACCATCTTGAACACAGTGTCCAGTTTGCTTATCTATGGGCTGAAGAAATTGAACAAAGCTCACACTTCATCTGCAGAAAGTCCAAACAAAAATTACTGGACACACTGTTTCAAGTTATCAAGTAGTTTGCAGTTGTCACAAATCACTTTTTGCAGGTTGAGTGCAAAAACAACACAGCAATCCACTACAAGGGCAAAATATACAGTATCGACAAAGTGTGCTGCCAAATAGTGAATTTCAAGGGCTCTCAGATAGTTTCCTTCAGATTATTGATCGCCACCTGAAATATCTAACATCTCACTGTGGTAACTTAAGTGAAATAAAAGTTACTCTCCACCTACATATTTCCAGGGACTGACCTCAAAGACCCACGGAAACCCAGTTTGAAAAGTACTTTATTAAAAAACTGATTTGGGTTGTTAGTTATGATTAAAGCCATAATTCAGTAGTTGTCAACTTCAGTTGAGGTAAACATAATTTAAGAAAGAAAGAAAATTTAAGAAAGAAATTTAAGAAAAAGCAGCACGTGTTTACATTCAGTATACCTTCAGTAGCTAACGTACCATAGACGTGTTAACGCTAGTTAATGATGCGCTAACGTACTCCGCTAATGTTAGCTCAGCAGGTCTTTACGTAGAAATGTAACGTTTTAGAAACATTTATCTCCCTCCGACCTCTCCGGGTAACGAGTATCGCTATAACACAACGTTTAACCATGACTAGCTCCACATACACAAAAAACAGTCGGAAAATGAAGAACATCTGAAACCATTGCATGAGAGTCTACGGAGCAGAGCTTGATAGCTGTTCGGAGCTGGCCGATGCTACGCTATTATTTGCCAGTCTGCATTTTTTTGGGGCAGCGGGCAATACTTTAAATGTTGAAATTAAACGATCACCCATTTTTCTGGGGACCACCTGAAACTCCCTCAAGGACCCCTGGGAGTGTTGGGAATGTCTGTGCCAACACTTTCACTTTAACTTTGAGTATTTCATTTGAGTAGAATGGAAAAAGTGGGCAGAGTAACTTTGCATTTTTGGAGCGCGGTGCCAGGCAAGATTAATCAATCCCCAAGTAATTAAATGAATCCATATCCAGCTATACGGCCAGCGCTACATAAGGCCTCCATTCTGCCAAAACGTTCCTCTTTAGAGCCAGTGATTGTTGTACGGAGCTTTAGCAGGGAAGTGAGACTGCTATGTACAGCACACCAAAGCACTCTTGGACAAGCGTGGCGTTCAAGCCCAGCCAACTATCATCAAAGTGCCAGTTTGGCAGCTGCCCTGAAGGAAAGCAGCCAAGGCCAAGTAAGGTTCTAAACCTGACACAACTACCCAAGCAGAGGAAGGTGTTAAAGGCATGTCCGCTGGGAACGTTTCTCCAGCAGTATCATTTCGGATGATTCTGCCCAACTCCTGTTTAACCAGGCCACACAACAGAGGACGTTTTCTCTACAGCTATGGAGCAGGCCAACACACCAATGGCTTATGTGTCACAAACCACAAGAAACAGAAGATGGTTAAGTGTCCAAGTCCAAGGTCAACTATGTGTCTCCTGCTGTGGCAATGAAATAGGTTGCATAGCTGTGGTTTGGTTGGGCGCTTGGGTCTGTGTTTGATGGGTTCAAGCACAAAGCACAGCAATAGTTTGATATTTTGGAACATTGGTTCATTAGAGATATCACTTCCTGGACTCGCTGCTGGTTGCTTGGCAAGCTCACAATGACTCCAAGACCCCAAATAGTCACTGCGCCCGGCCAAAAAATAGTCGGACACAAACCCTGTGAACCAAAATATAAGACGTGTTCTACCTCTGAGGTCCAAGTTGTTTCCCTGCATCAAATGCATGCTGAGTGATGCTATAGGAACATCAGTAGGTATGGAAAACAACTGATTGTTTTAATCTAGATGATTTAGTTGAAATATTCAAGCAGGAAGGTTCCTGCTATTACTCATTGTTACTACTACTACCGCTACTGCTTCTACTGACACAACTTGTGATAATAACAGACACATGGACAGACAGACAGACTGATAGATACATATACATACATACTGTCTGAACCCATTAAGATCGTCTTAACGGTTGCAGGCAGAGTTATGTAGTCCAGAAATGACACACACAAAAAAAACACAGCACTCACCACTTTGTCCTCCTGAAGCCCAGTCAGCCATCCATGTATAATGAAAAGAAAGACAGAGAGAATGTGAGCAAAGATGATATTTGAAAGCATGGCAATGATCCTACAGCCCTACCAGCAACAAACACTGTAACACACAAATATTTCAGTTTCCAATAACGTTACAATTACCGAACAGAAAAGAATATGCTGCCACTCTTTCGAGCCAGATTTGAGTTGAAATGCAAATCCTTATGCATAAACAACTAAATACATTAACTGTTGGTAATCCGAGACATGATGTGAATCAATTGTGCTACTTTTGATCAAGTTGGGCTTGGAAAAATCGCCTTGGTCTGCTTTTTGTCATCATTTGTGAAAACAGTAACAAGCGAGCTGTCATTTTATGGTCAAAAACACAAACAAATTTCGGTGCTGACAGATTCAGTGTTTTTGCGTTTTTAGCTGAGCCGGACCAGAGAATATTGGGTTCAAAACCTTAGTGTTCTCTGTGAAGCTTGCTGAAAGTGATGTGATGCAGCACCGGTGTGTTTTAGATGGAGTGAGTTGGCCTTTTCAATGCTACATTGTTGTTGGTTCCGGTCATAAGGTAACTTACTGTAGGAGGCAATTTAGCCGTGTGTGCTCTGATTAATTTGACATGCAGTTAACCCACCAGTCATAATTTTGTTTTAGTGAAAACTCAACTTGTGACATTTGCTCCCAGTGTTCTTCGCTACTGATTTGGAAGGAGGAAATAACGGAATTAACAGGCAAACCATATCCTATTATAACATATATTGCTAACCATAAATGACAATATTTTCTTTTTAAAAAAGAGCTGTGCGGTGGTCGGTTGGCCAAAAAATAAGATGAGGTTATTTTAAAGAATGGTTCAGCATTTTGGGAAATGTTTATTTCTGTCAAAGGGTTAGATGAGAAGCATGTTGCTGTATTAGCCTAGCTTAGCGAGAGACTAGAATCAAGGGGAAACAGCTAGCCTGTTTTTCTTTGAAGTTCACAAATATGGATACCAAAAAAAGCTCACTGTGAACATGTTTTATATTGTTTGTTTAACAAATAAACAAACATAAATGTAAAAATGATAAGCAGAGCTGGAGTTAGGTGTTAAATATCCTGGCTTAGCACAGTGACTGAAAGCAGGGGGTACACAGCTAGCCTAGCTCTGTCCTAAGTTAAGAAATAGACCTGGGCTACTAGCACCTTTAAAGCTAACTTTTTAAAACATAAACAAACAGAAATGTTGACACAATGTTCTGCCAAACTAAAGTTAAACCTACCATCAATGGTAGGTTTAACTTTAGTTTGGCGCCCAAGCTTTAAGCCGAGGTAGGCTAAGCGACTGGTTCTGCACATAGAAACAGAAGCACTGTCAAGCAAATGAGTGTGTTCATGAAATATTAAACTATTCTTTAAAGTGCTTGGACAAGCAGCCAATGCTGTCATTTTTCCAAACTGTATTGTTTTCTTTTTAGTTATTTTTTTCATCATTAGTTATCGCAATGTCCCCCTCTCACAGCTCTAAACAAGAAAAGTAATTAAATGAACACTGCGAAGACACATTGCTAACATTACTCAATAACAACAGTATCATATTAAGAAATACATATATACAAGTATGTGAAGATTTCGCACATAGCTTCTGTGTATGGACAAGTGCAAAATCCACCTTTCAAAGCCCTTCTCCTGCTGAATGCAGCCGCCCCAACACACCACCCAGGACCCCACAGCTGAACTCTCCCCATGTCAGGCAGTAACTAATTAGGATGTGCTTTTGAGCAGGTGTGTGTTTGTGCAAACGTGAGGTCATTAAATGCCACGCGGGCGATGTAGGGGAGGGGAGGGGGGCGGGAGAGGGGACGTCACTTATTTTAGAGGAAGGCTCGGCTCCCCCGAAGCCAACGCACACGCACCTACACCCCGCTGTGTGTGTATAGGGCACCTCCGGAACCCCTGGGAGACCGAGACAGAGTGGTAGACCACCCCCATCCGTCCACAGCTCAGTCTAATGCCCAATTAACCTTTACTAGATCCTGCATGGGTCACACACACACACACACAAACACACACACATACACACACAAAACCAGGCATGGATCACATTCACACACATGAGTGGAGGCACACGTAAATAAAAGGTAACACACAAAGGATGGGTGTTGATTCCGTACACACACACATCCACAGCACACTATTCACTTAAATACACACATAAAGACACACGTGCCACGGCTCATCACCTCCACCAGAGTTCTAACACCTGAGGTCCAGCTGCATGTGCTATACGTGTATGACGTGCATATTTTAGATTTAATGATGGATATGAACTTGTGCTGTCCCGCAAAACTTTTTTTTGTTTGTTTATGGTACAATATTTTGCATTAAGACCAATTCATACGACAGTGGTCCAAATCATTTGACATAACTGTTATAACATGTATAAATGAACAATTTAGATACAATATTTAAAATGATTGGCCATGAAGTCAAACATGTTACTGAATATTTCAATAATGACCGCGTAAATTAAATAAATAAAATGGATTTAAACATTTTAAAAAAATAGTTTGTGAAAGAGAAATTGATGACGAAAATGTATGTAAAGTATCAATTTATTTCATCAACTGACTGGTGGTTAAGGAAAAACAATATTTAAAAAATTACAAGTTAAAGGAAAAGTATAAAGCTTCATATTTCTTCTAACAGACAATCTTATTCATTATTGTGTTCATTTAGATTTTTGATTTTTCTGCCTTTTACTGCCTTTTGTCGGTTCTGGGGCTTCATATTGTTTTTTTTTTGTTTTGAGTCACGGCAAATCAACACAAAGTTTGTCTGAGTGATCAACGTTCTCCTCTCTATGATTAAAAACCCTTCTATCGGTCTCTCCTATGATGACAAAGCCACCCCATCCACTGGGAACGATGGCTCACTGAAGGGTTTGATGAGTGTGAAAATAATGTAAATCATATGCTATGGCTTTCCATTCACAACGTCTCAACCCAGTAAAACCGACAGAAGATTTTGGATCAATGTGTTGGACAGCGCTCTCCACCAACATCATCGAAAACCAAAGAATGGATGGAAGAGTTCCGTTCAAATGTTGATAACATGAGAATTGATATACTATTTTGTGATTTTCACAGGATATGTATGAAATGTTGCCCGATTGCATTGACACACGATGGTCCATCGCCACGCCCCCTTCCGTCTCTCTTACCGTGTTGGATCGTAGCGACACTCGCCCCCCGCAGCGGGCGCAGAACTTGGTCTGGCAGTACGAGCACAGGTTCCCGCAGCCGTCTGCGAACTTGGTCTTGTGGCAAATGCCGCATGTCGGCGCGTCGTCCCGGTGGACGGTCGAGCCTGCCGCCACCGTGGCCTGCCGGACCACCGTCTCCCTGTAGCTGGACAACTGCTGCTGGATTCCTCTGGGAATGAAATAAAACAAGGTGGAAACATGAAGGCTTTGGCATCTTTGAAAGTTGATTGTGTTTTCGAATTAGTACGTCGACGCTGGGGCTGTCGTCGACCAAAGAAATTCTGACTCAACTAACAAACCAATCAACTGGTTAATTTAACTTGACATATCTGTAAAACTGAGTTCCTCCACAAAGAATCACACAAAAGCACCACTTTAAATCTTGTGTTTACCAGAGATGTCATTTAGCATGAAAAAGCATAAAAAACGACTACTGGACTCAAGACATCTCAGTCGATTAAAACCAAAACGACCGATTGGGGGGACTAATTGACTGAGAGGGGGCAGCCCTAGTTAACACAAACACACACAGTGTGGGAATACACAAACCAGACTTATGGTGGGCATTCACAAGACAATTGATCTGTATTCATAATAAAGACACCCAATATCGTAAGTCAAACGCCTAATACAGCCAGATGAAGTAGTCAAGGTACAGTAACTGGGACGTGCTGCTCTTGGTTCCCTAAAGACAGGCTAGCGTCCATATGAGGCTTTACTTAAAGCATAGCCTTGATTTGAGCTAAATGCTAATGTCCGCATGCTAACATGCTCACAAAGATAATTGACATGCTGATATTTGACAGAGAATGGTCGCCACAGTAGTAGTTTAAGGTGTTCGCATGCTAACAGTACTCTATTTGGCATCGAACATAAAGAAGATCTAAATTGATGGTTTTGTTGGTGTTTGGTTGTAAGCCAAAGCACTGGACGAATAGAAATGTTGAACAAATCATGACACAAGATAAAAAGTTAAGGGGATCGGCAAAGTTATTACAATTCATCCTGAGCGGGACATGAATACCAAATGTTATGGCAATCCATCCAAAAGTAAAAAAAAATGTCAAGACTGTTGGTGGCGATATAGAAAAATTCAGGGGATCAAGATTTGATGAACGTCTGTACCAATTCAATCATGTAGATATTGAGATATTTCAGTCTGTAAGTACTGGAACAAAACTTTGAGTCACTGGTGGTGTAAGATTTTTTATCTTACACCACCAGTGATTCAAAGTTTGAACAGAGGATCAAGAAAATCATTACGGTTCATCCTCTGGGGACCTGTGTTTCTGTGCCAAATTTTTACTAAATCCAACTATTAGTTGCCAAGTAATTTCAGTTCCAACCTGAAAAAAAGTCAAGAGGAAAAGTCAGCGGATAACCAAGGTTATTGACATCCTCTGGCAACCATGAATGTCCGTGCAAAATTTCACTTTCACTTCAATAGTTGCTGAGACATTTCTGATCGAAAGTGGTGGAACAACTTGATCAACCAACCAAACAACAAACCTTTCCATTTTTATAGCTACTGTGACTAAAAATAAAAATATATGAAGAAATAAACATTTTCCTGCATCTTTTTTTTTTTTTAAATAAAAGAGATAAATTGGGATGAAAAATCACGACTCCATACTGCTCTTTTGAGGCCATTAGTTTCAGCATAGTAATTCCATAACCTGTGACTGACTGCAGATTGAGTTAGGGTGATCAGAAACGTAAAAAGTAAAAAGTAGAAAAGAATGGTAAGAGTTTTTATCGGATAAGTAATAAATAAATAAAGGCGGGGAGAAGTGACCTGAAACCAGAGTGAAGAGAGACAATCGTTACATTAAGTCCAGTCGATGTTACTGCTCTCAGTGCTGTTTGTGTGTTTTGGTGCAATCAACTTTTTTTTGTGTCCGCTATTGTTTCAGGCTGACACAAGGACTCAAATCGATACGAGAGAGAGAGAGAGAGAGAGAGAGAGAGAGAGAGGGAGACAGAGAGAGAGAGAGAGAGAGAGGGAGACAGAGAGAGAGAGAGAGAGAGAGACAGAGAGAGAGACAGAGAGAGAGAGAGAGAGAGAGAGAGAGAGAGACAGAGAGAGAGACAGAGAGAGAGAGAGAGAGAGAGAGAGAGAGTATTGGTTTTTATCTAAGGCACTACAGTATGTTGATTAATTGGATTTCACACCGTGGAGATTGAGGAGAGAGCAAATAGAGGGGAAACAGACCAAAGAAGACGCAGAACTGATGGGCTCAGATTCACAGGGAGGAGAGGAGATGCACATACATTTATATTTTGTAGTCTATAGTGATTCCATCTTGCAGGTAGATTAGTTAAGATCACAATCGAAGATGGCAGGGGACAGAAGGAAAACAATTACACATCCCATACATAACATATTCTGTACATGTCTACATATGTGTAGCTTACATAAAAGAAAGAAGAAAAAGAAAGACTGCAGAGACAATAAGTGAGTAAAAATGAAGGAGGAGAGAGGGGAACAATGGGAGGAGAGAAGAAAAAGAACAAAATGAGGAAAGGAAAAAAAATGGTTGAGGTGAAGGAGAAGATTGGAGACGATGATAGGACACAGCACACCAACAGAAAGGTAAGGAAGAGAACAAGTCAGAGAGGAAAGGAGACGAGGGAGGGAAAAAGAAGCGATCCTAAAAAAAATCCTAAGCGTATCCAGGAGCCTCAGGCCATCAAATTGGCAAAAAAACAAAACAATCCAACTCAATCAAATTATACACAAAAACACACACACACACAAAACGACCTTATTGAACTGAAATATGCCAAACACAACTCAACTGTTATTTGGCCCTGAAACACTTGACCCACATCTCACCGCTTTAGCTCATAAAAGAGCTGAGTAAAACATTGACATTGTACACACTCAGCTGTCAAAACAAACATGGCTGCCAAGAGAAGACAAACTTCCTTACATCAGCAAAAAAAAAAAAAAACAGCTCTACCGGCTACAAAATATGTATTTGCTTTTACACCTCCTTCAGTCTGTGTTCAATCATTTCAATTTGTGTATGTATGTTCTGAAGGACGGTGTGTGTTTGTAATCTCACGATTCTATGTTTGTTTTGTTTTCTTGTAAAATGAAATAGCTCAATAATATAAAAGTAAGCTTAGAAGACAATGTGACATTAACATTTGTGCTAATAAAGAGCAAAATCTGAGAGGAAGAAAATAAGGAAATGGAGAGAGGGAAGATGAGAAACGATGAAAGAGGGGCAAAGTGGGAGGGAGGAGAGAGGAGAGAAGAGGAGAAATGGAAAGTGTAGAAGGTAGGTGAGAAGAGGAAGAGGAGAAAGGAAACACAAGGAGACGAGAGGGAAGGAGTAGAGGGGATGATGGACAAAAAGAGGATAGAAGAGGAGACAGAAAAAAGAGAGGAAGGGTTAAAAAGGTGGAGAGGAGAAGGAATGAGAAGAGAGGAGAGGACAGGAAACAGGAGGAGAGGGGAGAGGAGGGAACAGAAAGCAGAGGGAGGACAGAATTCAAGCATAGGAAATGATAAAGGAAAGAGTGAGGGACGGAAAGAAGAGGAGGAAAGGAGAGGAGACAAAACAAGAGAAAAGAAAAAGTGGAGGGGAAGATGGAAGATGAGGACAAGTCTTTATTAGTGGTTGTGCATGAGAGCTGGAAAATGTTTAATGTGGCCCAATTATATTCTGTCATAAAAGTAAAACGGCTCCTTTAACATGTTTGTCCTTTTCACCAATTCATCATTTAGAAAAAAGATGACAAAAGTGATTCTATATATATGAGTTGAAGTTTAGACACAGCAGAAAACTCCAAATATGCGTTTTGCAATTTACAAAATGCACAGAGTATGAAATCATGAATAGAAAAAGCACAAAGATAGGAAAAATGTCTTCAAAAATGATATAGCTGACAGCTCTCACTCAATCAAAGAGCATTCAACCTGATATGACATCCAAAGCATTCCACATCATTTGCTTCTGGCTGCAGTACTTACAGACTGGGAGTCAGCGGTGCAGCTTCTTCCCCCATTGGCCCAGATGTTAAAAAACTACAAATCTCAGCAGTAGAGTTAGAGGCCACAAAAAAAAGAGAAGGAAGTCCAACATTCGGTGGTTCGATAGAGAAATCACCGTTGCTCCATCGTGTGTAACAGGACAAACTGGTTCTCTAAATACGCCGCAAAGAAAAACCCTTCAGAGACTCCATGACCCGGTGGGTGAAACTCTACCTAACCACACACACACACACACACACACACACACACACACACACACACACACACACACACACTCACACACCATCTCCGCTCTTGTAATCTCTACACGAAAACAGCATCCACACATTTGCGAGCTAACTAACACACGTGCGTGTGCAAACACACGACGGCGGATGATGTTAAGTGCACACAAGCGCACTTCCTGGGAGCGATAGCCAAAAAGGTCACAGCGAGGTCACCTGCTGCTGTGGCACCGCACGATTCACTTCCTGATCCATGGCTCTCACTGTGTCGGCCCCAACCCCTGGTCTCCGTTCACAGCCCAGCCAAGTTGGCCCAATATACAGTATGGGCTGACAAGTAGAGCCAGTGTGATCGATTATGTTTATTGATCAATGCTACATTGGTTGTTTGTGGGAAGCCTTTAAATGGAATTGAATCTGGTGACTTTTGGTGAGATTCAACATGAATATGCAATGAATATGTAATGAGTACAAAATGACCTTCCCGTACAATTAAACTCAATTTCGTTTTGAGGGAAAACCAGGTGGCAACCTCCGGTTCTGCCGAGTCAAGCAAAAGCCTTAAAACGTGCATCCTCTCTACTGACCAGCAGGGGGCGACTCCTCTGGTTGCAAAAAGAAGTCTGGTTGTATAGAAGTCTAGTCTAAAATGACTCTACTTCTCTCTTGATTTATTCCCTCAGTAAACATTGTAAACATGAGTTTATGGTCTCAATCTCTAGTTTCAAGTCTTCTTCAATACAGCATGATGTTCACTTAGTAAGTTATGGTCCATTTAGAGTTAAATTGACCATAAAGCTTTGCTATGCTTTGGGGGTGGAGGGCTTTCTGTGATTGACAGGTCGCTGCGTCTCTACGTCAACCCTCCGCATTCTAAATATGGTAACTTCCAGTCATTGGTTGCGGAAAAAAACGACGGCGAAATCGCCAGTCTCGAGGCTTCAAACGGCGGTCCACAAACCAATGGGTGATGTCACGATGACTACGCCCACTTCTTATATACAGTATAAAGGGAAAAAGTACTTTCTCCCAGATTACGGTTGTAGTTTTATATACGTGGTTAACGTTGAAAACAAAACAAAGAAAAAAATGCAACGAAAACTGCTTTATTAGTACGTTTGTCGGGTAAATTCACGGACATAAAATGAAAAGAAGTCAACAATGACTTCTTTTAATTCATCCTCCCTCAACGATCTTTGATTAGAAACCTTTTTGCGGTACGTCAAAACATACTGAATCAAAGACAAAATACGTTTCCCTAACGTAATTGACAATACAGTTTCGTTGACTGGGAGGGTAATCTTTAGGAGACAGGGCTGGAATATGAATCCCGTATGTTTTCTTTTATTATTGGTCTTCTTATTAGTTATTTCAAAGGCATTTTTGTCGTGGCTTCAATCCAAAATAACTTCTATTGGTATTAGGCTTAATAAATCCATGTTGGCTGGATGTAACTACACTCAATCTTAAATGCATAGAGGGATTCGGGGCATTCCTTCATCCTTACTACACCTCTGCTCTTAATGTCATTCTCTTATTGGGTTCATCGAGTTTTTAGATTATTTCCAAACCTCTTTACTTCTACCTTCCAAATCTGATGCCCGTTACCTGCCATGCCAGTTGTTCTACTCTATTTTTCTATTTCTATTATCTCATGACACAATTCCACCTTTTTTGCCCAGATTTCTGATATTTATTTATGTATGCTCGATTTGTAAATTCTAAGAGAAAGTAGAATATCACAGTTGTTTACTGAGACTTAACTGCTAATGAAGAATGAAACGTAAATATGTACGAGCAGGTCTTTTCTTACACTGTGTATATGTGTGGACAGAGCGTACTGCAGAGAGTCCAAATAAAAGCATCGTAAGTGACAAATATACTAAAAATGTAAAGAATAAATGATATAGGAGGGGAAAGGGGATGGAGAGAGGACACTGAAAATGATTACTATAGAAAAGAAATAGGAGTAGAAAGGACATTCTTATCCCATTCAAATCAACATAGCTGGATGGTCAGAATGGTGGCCATTTTTAGATGTATCGTTGCCATTGTAATCGCTGTAGCGGGCTAACTTCCGTACAAAGTAAACCGACTTACTGCAAGTCGTGGAGCCACCGAGGTGAGGTTTTGCAGTAACGACTACAAGAAACAGTGGAGTCGTAACGTTACAAAGCGTGGAAAGCCAGAGTAAATTAGTAAAATTGAAAAACTTAGTTTTCTTTCTTCCTTTCTTCTCCTCCTTGGAGTACCAAGTACCGTTGGAGCTAGCTTGCTAATTCTGCCACGCTACACTGCTAACGGCAAATGAGCAGAACGGTGAGCCGTTGGCCAGCGGTGCCTCCCGCCTCGTATCCCCGCCGCTCTGGGGAGGGACAAGCTAGCAACCTAGCTAACCAGCCATGCGTACGCTGTCTTCCAGGCGAGCTGCGACAACACTTGCGACGTGCGTTGTCACTTTAACAACTATCAACAATTGTCATTTTTTTTGTACAAGCAAATAACCACGAACAACCGTTCAATGATGGTTCTACTCCTTATTCTATTTCTGTGGTTATTACAGAGTACATGTACAGAGGTCAAAGGCTAACCTGGTAGCCTGGTAGCACACGCTGTCCCTCACTTAAGTTTATGTGAAATTATTCCCACAACACATGCTAACTGATCATTATATACTATCACTCGACATGCTAAAGTGAGGACCAGAGGCAACAACCTACCGTAAATAGTACACGTCTCATTAGGCGTCTATGGTCTCCTCGTGAACGGAAACCAGGTAGACAACGGACAATTTAACACAGATGTGATGCGCTATCGCTGTGAGTGTGTGTGTGTGTGTGTGTGTGTGTGTGTGTGTTTTGTGGCAAAGTAGTGCATACCGAATAGAAGCAAACAATGAGAACAGGAGAAGGAAATTCATCACAATAGCCATCAGATTCACTCTCGCAGGTGAGAAAAACATTTTTTTTACATCTTTATCACATCAAATGTATGGAGTGTGGTTGGCAGATCATTATGAGAGGGAGACAGGGAGGAGGAGAGAGCAAAGGGAGGGGAGGGAGGGAGAGGCAGAGATACAGGGAGAGATCAGAGAGAGGTGTACAGCGTGATGGAGAAAACAGAGAGCGAGCTCATTAAGGAAATCCAGGGAAATATCCATATTCAAATGTAGTAAGACACAAGGTTAAAGCAAAGTGAGCGTAAAAGCTTCACTTTCCCCGTATGCAAACACACACAAGCTCATAAACACACTCCACTTTTCCATCAATACGTGCAATGCCTTTACTCTTGAGCATAACAAATAAACCCTATGTGTCTATGTGGGTGCATGTATTGTAAAAAAAAAAAAAAAAAAAAAAGATTCACAGCAAAAAACAACATTAACATAAATAAAGTGTCTCACAACTAAGATATGCAGCACTATCAAGCTCTGCACTCTGACTCCACATGCAGAGAGAAACCTAAGCTCTGTCCATGAGAATGTAAATGAACTGCATTCACTGGAAAAAGGTTCCCTCATTTAGCTTGGTGAAAAAAAAATGGTTAAAAACACAGTTATCTGAATGAAAGTGGAAAAATGTCCAAAGTAAATTAATCTATTATGATTTGTATATCTAATATATGAATTAATTGATTCATTTCATTAAATATAATGTTCATTTTCACTAAATGCAATTATCTGTATACTGCTAACTTTTCAGAGGAAAAATTTGCTTTTTAAACAATGACATTGAAATATATTCCAAGACGGACCGCTTCGTTGTGCAGAGGTAAACTGTGAAGCATTGTTATTGTGAATATGCAAACGGTATCCGAGAGCTGCAAAATATCCGTCTTAACAAGCCATTTGCTGCCCTGAGGAGTCCTTAAATGTTATGTTTTTTAAAGAAAGTGAAAAATGTACTTTTTAGACTTGTAAACTGACTTTGCAAATTGTCAGTTTTACATTTTGTTAATTTGAGTAAAGTGATGTGTCTATGTTTATTATTTCATATTTGTATTACTGTCAACAAACATCCCAGCTCCCGTACTATGTTGTAGTTTGAGTTTCGGCTAACAACTTTTTTTTAACACCGAGTAATTTCCAAGAACTGCTGGGCACTGTAGTTTTTAGAAAAAAAAATTGAAACTGAAGCAAATAGTGGGTTTGTTGGGGGCTATTTTCTGTCATGGATTAATACACAACTGGTGCTCTAGAGAGTATTTTCGGCAGCAGCATTGAGTCAAAATGAACTACAGTGCGTGTGTGTGTGTGTGTGTGTGTGTGTGTGTGTGAGTTCATGGTAATAAAGGGACACGTCATCAGCGCAGTGAGGCTCACTGGTGTGTTTTTAATACTGTTTGGACAACAACTATTCTCTAAGCACGTGTTGGAGAAGCTTCTCTGAAAGCTTTGCAAGCTTCACACTGGAAGAAGATGACCTTAAGCTACCAGGGGGAGGAAATAAAGCTACTTCCAAAAAGTAGCTCAAACTACTTTGTAAAAAAAAAAAAAATTGACACATGTGCATGGGATACCAAATTAATAAATAATGTAAATTAAAAAAAAAAGTCACGCGCCTTGATTCACCTTGCTCTGGCGTTACAGCTGTCAGATTCATTCATGGAGTGCCACAGAGCCAGTACATAGTAAAAACATAGTTAAAACGTAGTTAAAGCTGTTTGCAGATCTGAGGGTGCGGGTGGAGGTTTGGGGAGTAATGAGTTCTTGTAGGTAGGGAGGTGCATTTATGTGTGAGTAGTAGGACTTTGTAGTCAATCCGGAATGAGACAGGGAGCCAGTGTGGTGAGTGTCGAATGGGTGTCATGTGCTCATATTTTCCGGACTCTCATCAGGATCCTGGCAGCGCTGCTTTGGATGTATTGCAGCTCCTGGATGTTCTTGCCAGTGATCCCAGTGAAGAGTGAGTTACAGTAAGTCCAGTCTTGAGGAGATAAAGGCGTGGATGAGCTTCAGAGTAGTGATAGTGTTGTCATGATATTTTTGCCAGATAAAAACATTTTTTAAAACGCTCGGAGCGTTTGTTGAAGAGCTACCTCAGAGTCCTGCAGCAAAGGTGAAAGGTCAAGTGTGTGGTGGTGTTTGCCTGACGAGAGCGTTGAAAGGAAAAAAAAAGGGGGCACGGCTCATCAAAGGGGCTTCAATTACAGTAGAGAAGCAACGGTATAAATAAGAAAAAAAGAAAAACATTCTTTCCTTTCATGGCCCAAAATTGTTTATAGATCAGTAGTTAACTTTGCAAATAAAGTCATTTAACTACTTAAATCGCCAAATTACTGAAAAATGACCATACATCAGGCAATACCAAGAAGGACTTTGATGGCAAGAGGAGCAAAGACGACGGAGGAAAGGGTAGGAAAGGACGAAGGTTGGAGGAGTCGAGGGGGTGCGGAGGGAGGAGCTTCTGGACTAACTGTGTAGCACTGAGACAGATGCTACAATGAACCGTAATTCACAGCTGGAAAACATGTGGACCTTTACCTGGCAAGGGGCGAACGGAGAGGACACACACACACACACACACACACACACACACACACACACACACAACCGTCTTCCTTGCAGGGATATCCCTTGTTGGCATTTTAAAGATTTTAACCTTGAATTTTGTAGGTGCTCTGCAAGCCTGAATGAAAATGTTACTATGAAGCAGCAGCAGCAGCAGCAGCCCCAGTCTTTGTGGCGTATACATTCTTCTGTCTATCTCACTGATGATTACAGTTTGACAGAGGCTTTGAAAAGGTGTTTGTACAGGTCACTGACCTGTGTGTGTGTGTGTGTGTGTGTGTGTGTGTGTGTGTGTAATTAAAGTAAGAACCAGCTCACACAGCAGCCCAGTCGCCAGGTAAAAAAAGGTTGGCTTTGGATATTCCTGCAAAACCACGGCTACGTCGAATATCAACATCTTTGCATTTGCAAATGACGAGATACATCGAGCGTCCGTTGTTGAAAGTTGAACGAGAAAGTCCAGAAAGGGCGAGTGGGTCAAACAAACACAGGACTTTCACCCAGGAAGCCACAGTCCGAAAATCAAAAGCAAATGTTAAGTCCACGCAGGGCGGTTGCTATTATGCTAGTATATATGATACAATACGTTGTTACGTTATTATTTCAACACAAACCATGATCATTTTTTTTCCTTACCCTTAACCAATTAGTTATGTTGCCTCAACCTAACCGGCCGTTTCAAAATGTTAACGTAATATGAGGCAAATATGAGTTATAAGTTTTCGAAATATCGCCATTTGACGTAAATCTTGGTCTGCAGAAACCGACCATATGTTTTGAAGGATATAGGCTGGTTTTATTGGAAACAAATCGCGCGACAAGCCCAAAGTCAACAATTGTCAAACGTTAAAATGTGCTGCATTTTAATAACCCTGTAAAGCACATTGAACTGCCCTGCTGTACGACATGTGCTGTACAAATAAAGCTGATATATCGTAATCCTCTGTGCCATGGAACTCCATTAAAACTATTAAAAACACATAAATGAAGTTCAGCATAACACCGGGTGACATGTAGCTTCATGCCCATGAACACGCACACTGTAGTTTATTCTAAATGAATCACACATGCGCCGTCCTGCTGCCATAAACATCAGCCAGGGCCAACGAATCTATACCAAAATGAGCAAAAATGAGCTGTGGTGCCCTTATTGCCTCTTGTTTGCAGTGCAGTATCCACTGGAAAACATGAAGGTATTAACATAAGACCAAAAAATGATGCGTACCAAACAAACCATTAATTCAGTAAATGATCACCGCTGGGGCCCCTGAGAGCCACTAACACTAACACAGATCCCTGTTAATCCACAGCTGAAAATAGTGTTTGCTTAAATAACTACATCTCCCAAGAAACCACTATTCTCTTTTAATGAAACTATATATTTGCGAGGCGTTTTTAGATATTGTTGGTTCGGCTTTTTCCTGGAGGATTTGCTGACAAAAAGAAAAAAATACAGCATAACAACCAGCCTTGTTATCATCAACCATAAGCCGGCTTCTGAACTCTTTCAATCAACCAACACTCAACAAATATTCAGTTTTAATGAGGACATTATTCTCAGGTTTGCACCAACAATCCTCGTTGCGTCTCCGCTCGTCCTCACCTCTAACGACCTCCCAGTTATTTCGGCATGCAAAGCTTCCTTTCAATTTTATCAATTGCTTCCCAAAATGGATTTGGACCGCTTTCTCCCAGAGCCTGAATCCTCAATCAAAGCTTAAAGCTCCAGTTAAACAACTCCCCCCCCCAAAAAAGTTAAGGACCCCTCTGCTGACCCATCTACTGTACGTAGATGGGTCTAAAAATAAAGCAGATAAAAGAGCTGAGTCCTTCAGTCCTCGAGCGCCATTACTGCTGCCGAGCCAAACGTTGGCTCTGCCTAGTTTTCATAAAGCAGGGGGGGGGGGGGGGGGGGGGGGGGGCATCAGGATTGGGGTTTGGGAGCCAGTTTCGACTCTTCCCCCCGTAGTGACTCAGGCCTCTATGTGGCCGAGTATGAGTCACTCCTCCTGGTTCCTGGATCGATATGCAAAAGGCGGGCAGACATGAATCAAATAACAATGAGTCAGTGTCAGAATAAAATCACCTCGCGGCCATTTACAAATTAAGCACTCGGTCTCGTTCCCATTTGTTCTCCCAACACTTATTTTGAAAGTAACTTCCGGTCCCTTGTTGCTCACTTCTGTTGTGAGATGCTTTAAATAAAGACCTTGAAAAGTTTTCATTCTTTCCAACTCGCTCTCCCACTCAGCAGCCTTTTTACCTTCCCGGTCCTGTCTTTTAATCTAGTCCCCACACACACGAACACACACACACACACACACACACACACGAACACACACACACACACACACACACACACTCACATACACACACACACACGTACACGTTTACTGTAGAGGAGACATCTACAAGATTGATTGGAACTCATTCTGTGTCCTATAATAGACGAGTATTAAAAAGTTTCCTCCCTCTCATGCTATTTGTGAAATTGAATGGAAGGTAAAATGCATACCAGAATTAGAAATGGGTTACCGGTCTGCAGCAACTGAGTGTGCATGTGTGCGTGTGTGTGTGTGTGTGTGTGTGGATGCAGAAAAGGGATTTGTTTGGATGCAAAGGAGATCCACCTACACTCACTTTCACACCTTATTATTTGCAGAAAAATAGTTTATCACCTTTCTAGGATTATGAAACTGGCCTGAATTGTGCTAGGTTACATCAAACGGACATGAAACTCATATAAAAGTCTTTTAAGGCTCCATAGGTGAGAAAAAAAATGTAATTCTAAAAATTAAAATACATTTTGTATCGCATTTGGAGTATTAACATCATGATACATAAAAAGCTATGTTTTCAAGAAATATGCACAACATGCACAAAATCAATTGACCCTTCGCTAAGCCCCGCCCCACTCTGCTGTCAGAGCTATGGAGCCCACACTGTCACTAACTGTACTCCCTGAAGGAATATTTTTTGGTGAGACGAAAAAGCAATTTCCGACACAAGCCGACAGAAGAGTCTACAAAATGTGTTTGAAGGATAAATCCAGGATGTCAAACTGAGTAAGCAGTGAAAACGGGTTGAAAAGATAAAGATAAAAGCTAAAGTGTAAAAGTGAACCACTGCATCACCTGCTGCTCCAGACAGGAGACAATGAAATGAATAAGCAATACTGTTCGTAAAAAGCTGGGTAGGTCTTAATTTACTGTAACAATTATTAAAAAGCAAAAGCAGCATGTGTTTATATAGCTTCAGGAGCTAGGTTAGCTAGGTTTTCACGTAGAAACGTAACGTTTTAGAAACGCATATCTTCCTCCAACCTCAAGTAGCACCATTACGCAACGTTTAACCATGATGAGCTCCAAATCCACCAAACCAGCCTGCAGATGAAACTGAAACCATTGCATGAGATTGGGGCAGAGCTTGATAGTTGTCGAACCGTGGTCAGAGCTGATTGGCTAGTCTGCGTTTGAGGGCAGGACTTAGATAAGGGTCAATGAGGTCAATGAGGTCACCTTTAGTCCGACTGGATGAAGTTCAAATTACTTTTTGGTAATCATTGTAATAATTAAAACCAAATGTCCTAAAGCTTACATACATTTCCCCTTTATCTTACTGTAAGTACTAACAATAAAATCTACAGCAATTGAACCTGCATCAATTAAGGGGTTGCCCTTAACAAGCTGTGAACGCAGCATTGAACCCTTTAAGTTCACGTGTTAGCAAACCGTTTCCTTTTTAACAAACACATTCAGCAGACACAGCCGCATAAGCATTCATTTGGAGTCGTGTTTCTGGCCACCTGATGAATATAAGTCCAGTTCACTCTCCTTTTACCTCTGTTCGAGCTCTTTATTTGCTAAATGCTCCACTGTGTAGTGCTTTTGATTTAGTCCTAGTCCTGTGACAAATGGCCTTGTTACCATATTTGATCTACCTCTTAGGTTTTCTGTAGTTAAGTTCTCTCTCTTTAAATGAAAGTATCTATACATGCAAAGTATTCCAGTTGAAACATGTATTATACTTAAAATAGAAAGCTCTATCTCTGCATGAAGAATATGATGGATGTGATTATTTTCTACAACATAATTAGCCTTTTCAGTGCATATATTACGTGTGTTTTTTCTGTGGCCTGGCTGCTCACCATATGGCAGCAGGGACACGGAGAATCTCTCGCCCTCTAGTAGTCTCTGTCTGTGCCAAGCTCTGTTGTTCCTCCTCCATCCCATCCCTTCCCCTCACCCTCACTTCCGTCAGAGAACTCGCCATGCTGAGCTGCTCGGATGTACTCTCACCTCCCCCACTCCCCCCATCCCTCCTTCCATCCCCCCATCCTTTCCTTATATCACACTCTCTCTTATTCCCCTCCGCTTTTTTGATAGTATTTACAACTTATTGGAGAGGAGACACTTGTCTGCCTTCAGCGATTGATTTTTTTTTTTTTTTTTTTTTTTAAAGCTTTGGGATTTTAAGTTTTGGTTATAATATATACTAAAGAAGAACAGATTAGGATGTTTTTTTGGGGGGAATTACCAACAGAGACCGAAAGCGATGACTCATGCCGAAGCTGACAGTTGTGATTTAATGCGGTACGAGTGGATGTGATGCCTTCAAACTGTAGCTCACCAAACCAACTCCCTCCTGTGCGTCTCCTGCACTTTTATCCTTCCTCCTCATTCCCTCCTCCACTCTTCTCACCTCCCCCCTTCCTCCTCCTTCTGTGGATGTGCCTCACCCCTCATCCTCGCTCTTTCTTTGGAATTCTTTTCCGCTCGTTCTTTCTTTGAAATGCTGCTCTCTATCAGGAAACGTGTGATTCTCAGTAGCTGATATCGTCACTGCCCCGTCACTGTCTCTCCAGTAGTAATCTCTGTAAACAGGATCTTCATATGAATGCAGAGGCGGAATGCATTGGCCAAAATACAAAAGAAATCCGATACATTTCTGTACTGCTCTGTTCTGTAAGTCTCGGAACTCAAAGTCAATTTTCCGTAGTGTTTGTAGTTTGTATCAGACCTTCTCGGGGTGAAACATAGTGCTTCTCCTAGTGTTTTATTTATGTTTGCCCCTACAGTATGAGGCTAACCATCACCAGCTCAGTGCTTATAATCCCCTTATAATTGATCCCAATGCACTTCAGGTAAAAGGTAATGAGCACACCATGTGCTGCTGCACACATGATGGACCTGTGGACGCCCAGCATATCAGCTGGTATGAGGGAAGGCTGGTTTGGATTCAGGGACAATCTCTGGTTCTGAGAACTACTGAGGCTCCTGTGGTTGCAAAAAGAAGTCAGATTGTATGGAAGTCTATGAGAAAAACTTCTCAACTGATTTATTACGGCTTGAACTGTCGCCAAGACAAGACAACTATGGGCCGTGTCATAACATATAACTCATGGTCTACTGTTGTCTGCAGTCTTTTTTGGTGTGAGACGTTTATATGGAAATAACGTAAATGAACTAGCTGTGCGAGGAGAAAGTAAAGAAGTAAACGTGGGCGTTCCTGTACCCAACGAGCCAATGGTAAGTGCTAAATGGATAAAAAGTGAAGCCGATGCAAAAGTGTCTTAAACTTGCATTCTCTCTACTGACCAGCAGGGGGATACTCCTGCTGTCGCAAAAAGAAGTCAGATTGTGTAGAAGTCTATGAGAAAATGACTCTATTTGTCACTTGATCTATTACCTCAGTAAACATTGTAAACATGAGTTTATGATCTCAATCTCTAGTTTCAAGTCTTCTTCAATACAGTATGATGTTCATTTAGTGAATTATGGTCCATTTAGAGTTAAATAGACCATAAAGTAGGGTAATCTTTAGGGTGTGGCTACCTTGTGATTGACAGTTCGCTACCGCTACCAGAACCGTATACGGCGTCTCTACGTTATTTCTCCGTAGTCCAAATATGGTCACTTCTATTCACTGGTTGCAAAAAGCAACCAGTGCTTGGAAGTTCAAAAAGGCAGTCCACAAACTAATGGGTGACGTCACGATGACTCCGTCCACTTCTTATATACAGTCTACGGGTGGATTAGGAAGGGAGCTCGAAATACACCGTGGTATCACTTTTTGTCAATGAGCCAACCCCCCTAGCCATTTCACAGATTATTGGCTCTGGGATCTCAACCCTTTAAATAAAAGTACCGTTGCTGGAGCCCACAGGAGGGCATTTGCCAGCTCTAGTCGGTGTTGTTTCGAGCTCCGAACCCCGTCGCCATTCGCACCGGAGTGGATGTTCAAGAGCACAGTGGCTGCGAGATGATAGCAATTACCACCAAATGGAAAGAAAGTGGGTGAAGAGGACTGCTTGAGAACACTTGATTTATTTGAGTGCACACACCAACATACAAACACACACACACACACACACACACACACTTGTAATTGGACAAATACCTAAGGAAGACTATTTTTGGATCACGATGAGATGAAGCACAGAGTGTAGAGGACTGAAGAGAAGGAGAGAAACTAAGAAGAGAGTGAGCTCCCAGATATAAAAAAAAAGATAGATGGAACAAAAGACAAAGATGAGAAAAAAAACAGAGAGAGAGAGAGAGAGAGAGAGAGAGAGAGAGAGAGAGAGAGAGAGAGAGAGAGAGAGAGAGAGGGATGGAGAGCAGGATGAGAGAGAGAGAAAGAGAGAGAGAGAGAGAGAGAGAGAGAGAGAGAGAGAGAGGAGGGACAGATGGAGAGAGCACCAGAGCCAACAGCAGAGCTAAGTGGGTAGTGTGCTCCCCAGACAGCGCTCCATATGGCCTGGCAACGCCATACACAGCCAGGCAGCACAAACACACATATACACAGCATGTATACTCACGGAAACATATACACAGCATGTATCCACACAGACACACACATACAGCATGTATACACACGGAAACATACACACAGCATGTATCCACACAGACACACACATACAGCATGTATACACACAGATACACACACACACAGATACCCGAATACTCCTCGACACAAACAATCACAGGTAGTGCGTATTCACACATTGCTATGTACCCACACATACAGAGCTCAGGCCACTCTTTCAACAAAAAAACATCAAATGTGATCTATTGGTGTCTTCACTTTTAGTCTCCTTGTTATTGATGGGTTGTTTAAAATGTGACTTTTAGCACAAATATGGTAACTTCCATTCAGTGGTTGCGGAAAAAAAACATGGCGATGGCCATAATCCAAGATGGCGAAAGCAAAATCGCCAAACTCGAGGCTTCAAAACGGCAGTCCACAAACCAACGGGTGACGTCACAGTAACTACGTCCACTTCTTATATACAGTCTATGGTTGAGGCAACAAAACCATTAATTTAGGTTTAGGAAAATATCGTCACTTTGGTTAGAATAACCAGTGCTGTAACTGTATTATGCAAGTTACATCGTGACTAAACCGTAAACGTTGACTTCTCGTTTCACAGCCTCGCTGTTCGTTGGACCCATCCCCCTCCAACACCTGCCTGCCCAGTGTGAATTGCGTAGCGTTTGCTATGAATGTTGGATGAGACCAGCCTGTGCGAATTATTTGCGTGATTTGGAAAGGACATGTCAAGTAATGGTTCCCAATAGCTGCTGACTTTTTTTTTTTGCTCAATAACTTTATTGTCCTGTTCGTGTCTTTGGTTGTAAGTCCAATTAGCTCCCTTTTTTCAAATTCTTACCATTATTTGTGACTTAAATGAAACAAGTTTGGCAAACTAAGCTAACTAACTGCTTACTGTTACATATCATAAGTCATTTGTACCAACTCTGTCTTGACAAAGCTAGCTAGCTTGCTAGCATAACAAAGCTAGCTAGCTTCTAGCAAGCAATTCAACATCCACTGATGCCAATAATAGCTAGTAACGATGCTTTTAGCGAAACGTATAGTGGAACTTTGAACTGTGTGAAATGAATTCTCTTTTTTTGCTAAGTAGCATTGTTTTAGGGAGCTGGCTCAGATATTGGAGACAAATGTTGGGTATGGCTGACATTCTTTGCTGTGGGCGAGGTGGCTCTGCAGAAACTCACACACTTATCTAAATATGTAGGCTTAATTAAAAACGAGGCCTATTTGCAGGCCTCAGCTCGAATAAAGATAAGAAATACCTAATTAATTGTATAAAAAAAAATAAAAAAAATAAAAAATTTAAAAAAAAAAAAACTTTTTTTATATATTTTTGAGATGAGAAAAATCATGGAACTATCAGAATACATGTTACTGGTTCACATAAGATAAGGATGGAACACAGCAGAACTTGGAAAACTCAAAAGCTCGATCTTGAAAAACAGCACTTTTAGGGTATTGTTTTTTGGAAAGTATGGGTATCCAAGACTTTTAATATGCTGGGCTCTTAGAACAACTGATATAGGCTCTATATACACAGCTATACATAGATACAGTGAAACATTTATGAAATATAGAGCATTTCAAATTAGAAAACTGATCAAATACTCCAATATTTGAATAAAAAAGTATTTTTAAAATTCAAAAACACTCTATATCACTTCTATGTATCACTCATGATGTTCATTGAATCAATAGACCGAAGATTGGACCTTTTTTGAGTGTTTTAAGCTCTTTCTATGCCCTTTTTAGTTATTTAGTTTAAGGTCAAATCCTGCTTCAGACTCTCTGTTCAGGGCTGTATCTCAGCCCCCCCTTCTCCGATTTTCACCATTGAGACATCCTTTGAACCGTAGGAGCCAATAGAATTGCCTGGAATTGAAAGCTAGATGATTGACAGCACTATTAGCCAATAAAGCTCAAAAAGGTCCAGCTCTGAAATCTGATTTGCTGAGCTTCCAACCCTCCCAAGAATCCGAGGAGTGTCGGAGAGACACGAATCGAACGGATTCACACGGAGCACCAGCAGCTGGACAAACATGCGTTGGAAGTACGGAGATATTCCATTTTTTCGCTGAGATTCGACCAAAAGTAAGTACAATATTCGATGAAAGCTGTGTGACTTTTTGTGTTCGAAGCTGAATATCTCTGCGATGGTTTACCGGGGAGAGAAATGGAAACTATGTCCGTAATCTCCGTCAGGCGCTCGTGCTTTTTCATGCTGCATGTTCGTAGGTAGCACGTTGCTAACGGAGTGTAGCAGCCTTTTTCTCCGGTCTGTCCCAGTCATATCGAGTATGATTTATGATATTTTGTTATTTGTTTGCTTGGCTGATGGGAGATGTGTTTGTCTCATGTAGAAGTGACCTAGTTCATGTTGTTCCCAGGACGCTGAGGTTTCTGCAGAACTATAACATCACTATATTCGTTCTTCGTGGGTTCTCTGCCAGTTACTTTTAACACAAAACTCTCTAAGTTTTGATGTACTCTGCGTCCAAATGGGGGACCCTCGGGTGTATCTGGTTTTAAACTGCTGCCATGAACGTCCTCACATAGCCTAACCCAAAATGTAAAGCCAAATACCTATAACAAATGCGCATCCGAATAATTGAGGAAAATTTGGGTCCAGCCCTATTTAAAATCAGTATGGTTGTCTGAATGCTCAAGTTTGTTCCAATAACGCCGTTCCCAAATCACACCAATTAACTTGATGTGTACAATTTTATTTACTCCTAGTGGATGTCTTTTTCAAAAATAAGATAAACATCATAAATGTGTAAAACCCAAGCATGCATAATCTACACTGTGTGATAATAAAACTTTGTGTTCATACCATCAATTCATTCACAACGCAAAAGATCCAGTTATGGGGGAAAAAAATAAAAATGAAACGCTTCCTATCCAGTAAAGATGGAACTCTCTCAAGCGTGCAGAAATGTAAGTGAGAGTGTGTCAAGTCCCTCCCCCCCGGGGGTCCCCGTTGGAGCAGAGACTCATGGGACGACCAGGATAACAGCCAATCCCTGAAGGAAGTGAGGATGTGTCTCCTCGCTAATCCCAGGGGGTCACCGAGGTTACTACGGGGCTGCTGGGCCGTCACCATGGTACCCTGCTTTCAGGGGACACCTGGCACCAATCGCATTTAGCGATGTGGAGTGTAAACACCTTTACACCGCATTACATCCATGTTGCCTTTAAAGAATCTTGGGGTTTGCCGTGCAGGCATGGGGGTCGGAGCGCTGACCAAAAGATCCTATGAAGCTGTCCTAATTCACCCATTTCATCTCACAAGTCATATTTTGTGACCGCAATATTTGTATCATAAATTTTGTTAAAACAACACTGGTATGCAAAACGACTTCATTATTAACGTAAGAACTCTCAATGGTGGACCTTCAAGAGAACATAAAAAAAAATGCTAATTTAAAAATGCATTCAGTAACACAAGGTTGTTAATGACACACACTGTTGCATATGGTGATTAACTACAGCGGAAGGATTACATCTTCCCCTACAGACTCTGAAACGTCTGCAACTCCTGGGCTTATTAAAAGTAAAAAAAACAAAACAAGAGATGGACTCAAAAGACTCAAAAGTACAAGAACAAGCCGTTCTCTCTCACAGCGCTTTGAGATCGCCAGCAGCTCACCAGAAGTCCGTTCTGTCTCTCTACCAGCCGATCAACCTGACGAACGTCTGGCAAGAACGGACCGTCAGCAGCCAGGTTTCCCTGCCCACTTTATTTCCTACAGACTGAATAAGTCTGTGAATAAACATTATGCCTTGAGAAGCACACAGCGAACAGCCTGCCATCCAGGGTTTCCCTGAGCTCTTTTACTAATTGAAATGAGTAAAAGAATGACCAAAGCTTTCCATTATGAGATACTGATATTAAAAGGAAAAAAAAATGTGCCATCGTTTATGTGGATGTCAAATCAGTGTTTATGGTTAGTTTAGTCAATTGAGGCAATACAAATTCCTCAGTGCGCACTATACTGACCAAGAAAGCTGAGTTCTCCTGCTGCGCCGGCAGTGCCTACATCTACCGGGGTGCATTGCGAGCTAGCTTCTGACGCCGGGGGGGGGGGGGGGGGGGGGGGGGGGGGGGTGTGTCCCTGTCGGCCATATTCTCTTGCACGGCTAATGCAGCCTCCGCCTCTCTGCGTTGCATCTCTTCAGCCGTGTACTCTAGCTTGAGTAAATGCAGCTGAATATCTGGGTCGTCCAAAACACTGTAGTTTTAACTGATGGACGGGTCTATGGACCCGTTTGGAAACACGGATCCAGGGTCGTTAACCATGATTGTAGGTGTGATTTTTTTTCCCCCGTGCCATTCACTTCCATTAAAACAATGTGTTATAATGAAATTGTTCACTAGAGCAAGAAGTTGTTCATCTTGCCTCTTAATTTTGTTTTCAGAGATTGGCGCATTTAAACTTTGAAATGCAGTCTCCTGTATTGTTTCATATTGCAATATATATTGCAGAAAATAAAATATTGCAATGTCAGTATGTTTTCATTATCGTGCATTATCTTTATTACTCAGACATGAAATAAAAATGTTTTTTTTAAAAGCCAACGGGTGGGTCGGAATCCGCCCATGTTGCACCGCCATATTCCTACGGTAGCCCAGAACGGACAAATCAAACACTGGCTCTAGAGAGAGCCTTTTTGCATTTGTACGTTACCTAAAGACCACCATAGGTTCTCCTACACGTTTGAAAAGGGAGGAGTAAACTGAGGGGTATTCAGTTGGTTGCAATCTGCAACTTCACCGCTAGATGCTACTAAATCTTGCACACTGCTCCTTTAACAGAGTCAAGTCAAGTCAATTGTACTCATAAAGCCCGACATCATGAATGTGCCTCTAAGAGCTCAACAGTCCTGGTTTATAAAATCACTTTATAGACATAATGTTATCTCAGTCCCACCTCAATGGCCCCTGCAGAAGGACTACTGCAGGATTACTGACTGTAATGTCTGGTGAATAATGTGGGGGAATACTGACCGGAAAGGCACAGATTGTATAATGTTATAAACAGGGGGCCATATTGTGGGATTCCTCAGAGAAGCAGATGTGCTCCAGCTGACTTACTCTGTAATCCCACCTCCCTCTCTGATCCAACAACACACACACAAAGACACACACACACACACACACACACACACACACACACACACACACACATACAGTGCACACAGAGAGAACATAAACAAGCTTTATCCTTTGATCATTGTGCGGCAGAAAAAAAAGAGAAAAAAAAAGACACTACTGGCTGCAGAGGTCACAGCGAACAGAAACGCGTGGAAACTCGCATTTCAACGCGCAACCGAGGCAGCGGGGATGTTCATATCATATCAAGGAGTGTTTCAAATATCATTTGCAATTCAAGTCCGTATTAACAACCAGTGATCAAATAACCAGACAGACACACACACACACACACACACACACACACACACACACACACACACACACACACACACACAGTGGTAAAGGGAAGACGATCATTGAGCCTAGAAGAATGAGCTTATGAAGAATGGCTCCTGACCAACCCATCAAGCATCCAATCCCCACTAATTGGAGAGGAGATGGGAGGCGATGTTTCAGTGAAAGCTAACCTCTGACCACCTTCATTCTCGGTATGACGTTAGTTGGCAAGCATGCAAAGGGATGGAAGCGCTCCACGGTTTTGCAAGTCTAGAGGAATATAGATGTAAAGAGGTTGGCACCACTGAGTATATTTCCCAATGTAGATTTGCATATGAAAGTGTACTTTAAACTCACGGGGGTTTCCTCGATAATTTCAAGAGGAATACATATTTGGAATAAATATTTTGACTTTGTTCCTGAGGAATTTTTGTTTGAAATGTGAAAATAGCATGAAATACTACAGTACCCATGAATCTCAGCAGCCATGGCTATAAATGTGTTGCAAGTGTGACAGGATTCAAAGATTGATCGCATTCTGATCGTTTTGCTGTCACAATCGGTAACAAACGCAGATGCACCGATCGATCAGTCTCATATATTTGTTGTTTTTTTATGCAGGTCAAATTTACACAGGTGCTGCATGACAGTTTTTACGTTGTGCAGACTTGTGGCACAATGTCACATCACAGCCACAAATACACACACATCATACTGTCAGTGTGGAATAGTGATGAGTGTGGGTTTGAGTGGGTTCGGGTATGCTTACTAGAAAATATGATGGGTTCAGGCAAGTGGGTCAAAATGTGAAAGCAGTACTCCAAGTAAGGTGTGTAAAGTTTACGAATATATATATATACTGTGTGTATATATATATATATATATATATATATATATATATATATATATATATATATATATATAGTACACCTATTTTCTTCTGGGAAAGTAAAACATGTTGGATAAAGTGGGATATTCTGCAATTCTCTTTCAGTTGGATTTTATTTCTCCAGTAACCTGGAGGCTCTTTTATTTTGAGTGAGGGAAACTCCTGTAACTTGGTACAGTTACGGAGAAAATTATAAAAAAAGAAAGGTTATTAAGAGTCAATGTTTTATTATGAAGAAATATGATGGTGAATAACTCTTTCATGAAGAAAAGTCACCACATTTTTGAAAATACTGTCAATTATTGTTCTTAAGAAGAAAGAAAATCTGAATCGGCACAAATCTGAATCTGCAGGTCAGACACTTAAAAAATCTGAATTGGCCAAGGAAATTGCAATCAGTACATCTCTAGTAATCAGCCACCACATGTTAACTTTTGTAATAAGATATTTGCTGCCTGGAACTTGACAGTGACTTGAAGATTGTGTACAGTCTTCTGATCGATCCTGTTTTAACCATAGACTGTATATAAGAAGTGGACGTGGCCATCGTGACGTCACCCATTGGTTTGCCGTTTTGAAGCCTTGAGTTCGGCGATTTCGCCTTCGCCATCTTGGATTACGGCCGTCGCCATGTTTTTTTCGCAACCAATGAATGGAAGTTACAGTATTTGGAATGCAGAGGAGTGACGTAGAGACACCGTATACGGCTCTGGTAGCGGCATCGACCTGTCAATCACAGTAAGCCCGCCTTAAAGCATAAACTGCTTTATGGTCTATTTGACTCTAAATGGACAATAACTTACTAAATGAACATCATGCTGTATTGAAGAAGACTTAAAACAAACGATTGAGACCATAAACTCATGTTTACAATGTTTACTGAGGTAATAAATCAAGTGAGAAGTAGAGTCATTTTCTCATAGCCTTCCATACAATCAGACTTCTTTTTGCGACACTATTGACACTAAAAAACAATTATTGTAGTCTTATTTAAAGTGGGGAAAAGCTTGCAGGGTTGGAAAACTTGGTAATTTTTGGGGTATGCCACTAAAACATTTAGCTAGCTTGAGATGCTCTTAGGCTTTAGCTCGTCTAGGTAGTGATATAAAACAGCACAAATGAAGAATAAAGACATGGCACTTAAAAACGCTAACTTTTCCACAAACCGGCTCACAAATCTTTCATGATGATTCAACTTTTGTGCATTCCATACTGTCCTTCGAGGGAAAAAAGCGTTAAGGTAGTAAACAGAGGAAGCTACAGCTTTATTAGCACCACTCATTTTTATATAACCCTGCTCTTCCAGATTATAAAGTGCTTTACAAAAGCGGCACGGTTTGTAGACAATTAAGTGACAGGAGTCCATGGTACAAACAGTCTCTCGAATAAGCTGTGTTGTCCTGTTAGTGACCAATTGAGCTATAAAGTAGCAGCCAGCTAGCTAGCTTGGAGAGCTGTAGCAGCTAGTGTAGCCGGCTAGTGTGTGGTAAGCTCTCCTGCCACCAGTTGTTTTGGGGGCTTTACTATGGGAAAATAGAACTGGTTACTTATTTAGTATATTATTCAATCTTATCAAATATCGCAATATCACAATGTCACGCATTGTTCAATTGTTTCCCCAAGCGCACATGATGGAAAGTCATTCCTCCAGACGAGCAGCTTGGCAGGAGAGCTGAGCAAACCGTGAGACACCCAGAGCATCTGAATCCAGCCTGAGCCAATTCTACGGAGAAGGACGACAACATTAGCTGATCTCTAATGACTCAACAGGATCTGGACAGGACTTACCACGCTGACCACGTCCGTCTTTACAGCGGAAGCGATGTAGGTTCTGTCTGATAAATGACGGACAGCAACTGGGCTTGTGTGTGTGTGTGTGTGTGTGTGTGTGTGTGTGTGTGTGTGTTTTTAACAGGATATTAACTCACTCCGAGGGTAAAGAAGTGTGTGGCTTTGATTAAATATTTTTTCAGTGACAAAAACTGAGGCATATTCCCTAAATACAAATCAGAAAAATTCTAAATGGGGTGTTCAACTTAAGAGTACCACACAAATTCCATAATAATGGCTTGAGTCATGCTTGCGAAAGATAGGTACCAGAGCACGAGTTTATCTATTATACTGTTGACTCATCCAAGGTGTGAAATAGATTTCACAACAATAACATGAATGTGAGGCAAGGAGGAGACTGCAAGCTCTTGATTGGAGGTTGTTTTGGGCCACTTCGGGACATATCAGTTATTCAGTGCACACGCATTTGGGAATCTGAGGTGCCTATCAATCCGCAAAATGTGAAATCAGAAAATTCAGTCAGTTGTTTGTGGAGCAGCCTAGATCAGAAAGCATTTGATTCAGCAAACCATTCAGATCTGCCTTCCTATGTCACATGCAGGCTCATTGGAACCAGCCAGGCAGCAACCTCCGGTTCTGCCGAGTGAAACTTATACGGAAGTGTCTTTAAACTTGTATTCTCTCTACTGACCAGCAGGGAGAGACTCTGGTTGCAAAAATAAGTCTGATTGTATAGAAGTCTATGAGAAAATTAACCTACTTCTCACTTGATTTATTTTATGATCTCAATCTCTAGTTTCAAGTGTTCTTCAATACAGCATGATGTTCACTTTTTAAAGTATGGTCCATTTCGAGTAAAATAGACTATAAAGCATAGTATGCTGTTGCTACCAGAGACTTATACGGCATCTCTACGTCACTCCTCCGCATTCCAAATATGGTAACTTCTGTTCAAACTTGAGGCTTCAAAACAGCAGTCTACAAACCAATGGGTGACGTCACGATGACTACGTCCACTTCTTATATACATTCTATAGAACCAGCGCACCATATTTTCCTCGCAAGTCAATCACAGCAGTCTAGGGTTTTTTTGGGAGGGGTGCTTAAAGAGACAGGTGCTTAAACGAAGCGTTTCAGACAGAGGGTGATTACAAGTATATTCAGACGGACAGTATGAGAAAAGTAAAGACTATTTCGAACCTGAAAGCATGTAAACATGTTATAATAGAAACTCCAAATACATGTATGAACCTGAAAATGAGTATGATATGTCCCCTTTAAATTCCATATCGACGAGGTGATTCAGAGTTGGTTGTTAACAAAAACGACTGTTGCCACTCACCGGACGTCATTTTGCTGCGGTTTCTTCTGCCCAACCAGGTTCACCGTTCTTGCTTGGATAGGCTTCTCTTCTCTGAAACACACATAGTTAGGAAAATGTCAAAGACTCTTACATTTCTGTAGATTTGTTTTTGGACAGTATGACGCTCTGACTTTCTGCCTTATGTTCATATAGATTTAAAATAGCTGAATATGAGTCAGACTAGTCAGTCCAGACTGCCCAGTTAGCTCTGGGATCATTTTATTATCCTAGGCTTTCCAATGAGTAACTGCTAGCATTCAAATGTCAGTATTCACCTTCTTCTCCTCATAAAACCTTGTGTATTAAGGCTCTATAGCTGGCTCTGATTATGTTCTCACTCCTAATGAATTGTAGCATGTTATGATTTAAAAGCATAGAGGCTCAGTACAGCTATTTTGCTTCACCTGAGTTTGAAAGACATTCTACTCGCTCAACCAAACGAGCCAAACCAAAAGAGCAAATGCTCCGAATACGAACTGAACTGCTCTTTTAGACTCTCACTGTGGTGTCACGGGTACCCTTAGGCGTCGAAGACAGGCCTTAGACAACAATGACGTGCTTTTGATACGTCCGCTGACACATTTGCTGTGCGATTGGAAACCATCTCATCCATAAGCATGAGCTCTGATCAGTCAGATCACAGAGGGAACTCGAGAGAGAAATCCCCGCCAACGCCCACGCTGTCGAAAACAGACATGTCTTACTTACCGTCAACACTGTCGGTACCCCTCTCTCTAAGAGACACTTTCTGCACATTAGGAAAAGCTGATACCTCTTTGTTCCTCATGGAGTCTAACCACGCAAAGTAGCGATTGAGGTAGATGTGATGTCCTTGGATTAAACCGGTAAAGGACACTGCGTTGCTTGCAAAAGGGACTTTTATGCTACTTTTATGCTTATCCTCAAGTGATGTCATTTTCAAAGTAAGTTTAGGTTTCGATTATTACTGGAGTTTGTTGTCTGAATACAAGATTAAAAGGGACCATACCGGTAGCATTTATTTTGCGTAGTCTACATTTTTCTGACATTTTCAAATTAATCCCACACGTTTTTCGATTTCTAATCACGATCCGGCGTTTCAGGCGTCCATTGGTTTCCATTCACTTGAAATGCAGATTGATTTGAATAGTCTATTAGCTCATGAGGATAACGTCACTGAGACAAAAATAAATGCAGACTTCGTTGTGATGGATTACACATATTCTGTGAACTTCCAAGAGTTTGCTAATAGATTTTCATATTGTGGGGAAATGAATGGAAGCCAAGGGGTGTCTGAAAATGTAGGAAAAAAGGCACTCAAATTTCTTAAGTACCGCAGCATAGTTTACAAAATGGTTAGCTGTGATGCAAAATCTATGTGATTTGGACCGCTATCAGCACCAAAACTGACCTCATTATGCAGATCCACATACAATTTGTTTTGGTAATGTCGTTATAAAAATGAATTGTTTCAATTTCCAATCCCTGGCCTGATGATGCATTACATAAATATGATCTGAATCTGTTCCACACATGCATGTCATGTAATGTAGGGAAAAAGAGAAGCACTGGTATTGGATTCATACTCTGTATTGTAGATCTGTGTGTTGGCAAAAATCTGGTGATACAATATATCATGATACAGGGATTACAATTTGATATATTGCGATACTGTAAGCAAGGCGATATATCGTGACTTTTTGAAATCAGATTTTTTGAAATCTGTCACAGTATAAAGAACACACCAACAGAGAAAACTGTTTTTAAATATCTAATCTGAACAGTGGGGTCTGCATTTATCCCAACATAACAGCACTACTTTTTGTACACTCTGAGCCACTGTCTGCCACAAATATTTGCATGAAAAATCAATGTTGTTTTTGAGAATCGATATAGTATCACGAAACATAATCATGCAAGTGTATCAATATTTTGTAACACCCCTACTGTATCGTTAGATTCCCTACACTGAGGTATCAGAAACAGTATCAGGAGGGAAAATGTGGATCAATGCACCCCCAACAGTTAAAGGTCCGGTTTATATTTTCTCAGAGAGATTCAACTCTTGAAAATAAGTAAAAGCCTGACTTTAACTTCTTTTGTTTGATTTTCTAAGATTGTTTCCAGCTCTCTGGAGTTTGTCCACAAACAAACAGATGACAATATTGATTTTATTGAGTCACGATTTCTCATTCCATGTAGATCAGCTAAAATATAAAGTAAAAAAAGCACAATGCCCTCGCAATGTACCTACAGTAAGTAGCACATCTTGCTCATCTAGTCGAGGGAAACAACAGATGCAAGCAACAGACGCACAAACATACTTGAGCTTTTGCAACGGATATATAATTAATTCCAGAGAGTAAGGTTAATTCTGAAGTTAAAGGGACAGTTCACCCCTAAATCAAAAGACATATTTTTCCTCTCACCTTTAGGGCTATCTGTCAATCTAGATCGTTTTGGAGTGAGCTTCCTAGTTTTGGAGGTATTGGCCGTAGAGATATCGGTCTTCTCTCCAACATAGTGGGACCAGATGGCCCTCGGGTTGTGGTGCTCAAAGCGCCATAATAATACATTTCTAAAAAAACTCAACTGCGATGTCTTTTTCCAGAAACCATGACCCAGTTACTCAAGATAGTCCACATATCTTGTTGTGCGCAATTTCATGCGGGGACTATTTTCTTTCTAACAAACTATACCCGCTAACTGAACTAAAACAAATATTACTGCTAGCTCACCTAGCGCCGCTGAACTAGCTAACGTTACAGCGTCACGAATGTTTACCCTCTTCACATCAGTTTGATCAAATGTTTGTTTTGTTCCCGTCTAGCTCCATTATGTTAGAGAGAAGGCGGACATCTTCACGGTCGATACCTCCAACACTCTGCAACTCACACCAGAACAATCTAGATTGACAAATAGCACTCCAGGTAAAGAGGACAAGTGTGTATTTCTGATTTTGGGGTGAACTGTCCCTTTAAGAGATCGCAAATGCGATGCAAAAACGTACACTACTGAGTTTCCGGTTGCATCAGTTCAGTGCAGTGACCTGCTAAAACTGTTTGATGACTTGTGCTTGTCTGTATCAATAAAATGCACACGTCTTTAAGGGAAATTCTTATCTTTCTAATGCAGTGAGCGAACGCTACCCAGTGATGCTTTGTTATGAGGCTGTAGGGAGGAGCTTTACTGTACTCTGGTCCTGTACTTCCCATTTATGTAACTGGGATTTAGGCTTTCAGAAGAAGGGAGGTCATTTACAGTTCATCCATCTGTCTTTGTGTAAATCACACGCCACTTTACCGTGTGATGATCACGGACGGGACGCAACAATTGATCTACCGTTACATCACTGTCGCTATGGCTTTACACAACAGGGAGTTATGCGTACACATACACTGTGATCCTGCATGCTTTAACAGCTGATGGTGAGCGTAAGAGCAGT
>NW_027176263.1:14981237-14983737 GCF_023349555.1 Cebidichthys violaceus
GGTTCGTAGTCGGTAGTCAGAGGCACTACCACTAGACCACCACCAACTTAAAGTACCGTCTTGGAGGCTAAAATTAAAGAACGTACAACACAGTCAATAAGTTGGACACAAATAGTCCCATCATGTATTACATAGTGTGAGTGAAATTAAATGTGATTATGTATTTTACTTATTAAATTCAAATGAACTCAACTGTTTGACATATCTGTGTTATTGGCTGGTTAAATTCTTCATTTTGTGACTTTTCTTGTTTGCTCTGATGCGTTATGTCCACATTGTGTATTTTCACCTCATGACAACATCACAAACATTTGTCTCATTAATTTGCAGCGACACAAAGACGTTTTGAATAGTCCGATTTTAAAAAGGCGCCCATTTGTTTCGGAAACCAGCTATATTCTTAACATGCTTCTGAAGTACACGACAGAGTGCTCCATGGTGAACACGCAGTGTGGACACAAGTTGATCTGGTGTCCTCTGGTCTGAAGAGCGACCGCTGACTGTGTTCTACGTTCTTTAACTTTAGTCTCCAAGACGGTACTTTACGTTGGTGGTGGTCTAGTGGTAGCGCCTCTGACTGCCGACTTTTTTTCCCCCTCACACAATATGAGTTTGAATCCCGTAAATATGATTTATTTATATATATATATATATATATATATATATATATATATATATATTTGTCTTATTTTAACTGTGCTACATAGTTCTTCTACGTGACACATGTTTGAACAAAACAGGCTCCAAAGACGTTTATGTGTTTTTTTTACCAACTTTATTATTTCAAAGGAAGAGCAACATGCTCTCTTCCTGTTTCAACACAAACAACACGCGACGTTTCAAACTCGAGTGGACTCGTTTTCTCAAAAGACTCTCCAACGTGGAATCCGGTCTGTTTTGACCAAAGACTGTAAATGAGAAGGTTTGACACTGTAATGCAAAACTAATCAATGCGGCATTCACGAGGACAGCTACGTGTTCTCTGCCTATTTACAACAGCTGCCGTAACTATGACAACAACAGACGCATTCGGCTGAAGGTCGCCAGTTAACAGGGTCCCTAGTTACACATTCATGGTGTCGTGTATTAGTTGAGGTTTTTGTAGTCCTCCTCGGTTGCAGTTTCACCACGGTTGTCTTTTCCTAACTCCTCATGAATTCTCCTTCACTTCTTTCCTTGACCCCATGACGTTTTCCATAGAGGTCAAGGAAAGGTGGTTAGTAGCAGACGTTAGGAGGTCATCTTTGGACTTTTCGACCGCAGCCAGGGACTGGCTTCTTTGTGGCGCTTAAACTTTGCTTGAGCATTTATTTTGCTAATTTATTCTTCTGCCCTTCTCAGAGGTAAATATTTCACTTTTTAATCCCCTACATTTGTCTTATAATTTATATTTCTTTACAGAATACTTTTCAAACCCCCTCCTGTGCAGTGAAGATATCAGAGGAGTCGGTGGATTAAAAGTCTGGACTCAGGCAAGTTAATAAAGCCACGGATCTCCAAACTTTGAATGTTTCTGACAAAACTGATACAACGTGTTTCTTTTCTGAGCAGTAGCAAATTCGACCATTACACATCGACAGCAGTACAATGCGATGATAATAACAAGGTGAAAGGATACAGGGTTACGACACTGACTTTGGGGCGGTTCAAATCATTTTTCAGGACGTTTCATTGGCTGTCGGTTCACTTATGTTAGAAGACACTGAGCGACACTTGATCCCAATTCATTGTTTCTGTTGTGTTTTGGAAAAACTTCTAATTATAAATCGGGAGAAGAGTTTTGTTCACAGATTCAAAGAAAAATAATGAAGTCTTCAAATGATTCAAAGTTGTCCCCTTCTATTTTATTTTTGCTTGCAAGGGAAAGATGCACCACAGCCGCCTCGGTCAGTGTCTGTGGTGAAAAGTTCAACGTCGTACAAGATACCAAACCATTTTATGCACACATGAGTTCAGGCCCTGGGATAAATCATAGACAAGGAGTAGATGTTCTCCTACCCTGGCTATCGTTCTTATCTAACCACATGCCAGGTGTGTTTACTGGGAATCAGTGATGGTTTTTTATGGTCTGTCTCAAACTTGCCAGACACTGTGTCTTCACTTCCTCTCTCTGAAGTGGGAATGTGTGACCAGCCGTGAGAAACACGACGCTGAGTTCAATAAAACTGATGAACTACTTCTATAGGACTTCTGTGTTATGTCAGTATTTGTGTTCCTCACCTTACCTTTCAGTTTTACATCTTTTAAAACATTTTATGATATAAGAATATATTTTTTTTCCATTACATTTGAACGGCTGTTTTTTGTCACCAGCCACCAGGCAACGCGCTTCATCGTATCGTCCCACCGCAATCAACCATGAATTCAGTTATTTCTCAAGCGCGACGCATTTCCTCCCCAGGTGATTGACATGTTTCCGGTGGTGGTGGTCCACGGAGGGTCGGGTGACATCCCGAAGGAGCGGTCCAGACAGTCCACGGAGGGGGTGTGCTCGGCGGCC